>NW_027650359.1:0-98986 GCF_965287045.1 Carcharhinus amblyrhynchos
TAAGGAGTATAGTAGGGGGCTGAGAACACAGCCTTGTGGGGCACCGGTGTTGAGTGTGGAGGAGCGTGTTGTTGCTGATCTCAAACAATGTCGAGATAGAGTACAGGAATCAGATAGAGAATCTAGTGAACTGGTGCGGCAGCAATAATCTCTCCCTCAATGTCAACAAGACGACAGAGATTGTCATCGACTTTAGGAAGCGTAAAGGAGAACATGCCCCTGTCTACGTGAATGTGGATGAAGTAGAAAGGGTCGAGAGTTTCAAGTTTTTAGGTGTCCAGATCACCAACAACCTGTCCTGATCCCCCCATGCTGACACTATAGTTAAGAAAGCCCCACCAACGCCTCTACTTTCTCAGAAGACTAAGGAAATTTGGCATGTCAGCTACGACTCTCACCTACTTTTACAGATGCCCCATAGAAAGCACTCTTTCTGGTTGTATCACAGCTTGGTATGGGGTCCTGCTCTGCCCAAGACCACAAGGAACTGCAAAAGGTCATGAATGTAGCCCAATCCATCACACAAACCAGCCTCCCATCCATTGACTCTGTCTACACTTCCCACTGCCTCGGGGAAAAGCAGCCAGTATAATTAAGGACCCCACACACCCCGGACATTCTCTCTTCCACCTTCTTGCGTCAGGAAACAGATACAAAAGTCTGAGGTCACGTACCAATCGACTCAAGAACAGCTTCTTCCCTGCTGCTGTCAGACTTTTGAATGGACCTACCTTGCATTAAGTTGATCTTTCTCTAAACCCCAGCTATGCCTGTAACACTACATTCTGCACCCTGTCCTTTCCTTCTCTATGAACAGTATGTTTTATCTATATAATGCACAAGAAACAATACTTTTCACTGAATGTTAATATATGTGACAATAATTAATCAAATCAAATTTAAAAGAACTATCACATTTGTGCAACGGCAAATAATCCAGGAAAGCAGATTTAGCTGTGCCTGATGTTGATGTGGGGGATTCAGTTTCAATAAGGTAATATCCATGTAGATTAAATCAGGTGTAATTGTCTCATGTACTGAAAGAAATTGCATGTATGCTTCAAAATGATATCATAGAACTCAATCACAGTAATTGGAGTTCACCCATTGTAATGGTATCAAAGAAGATAGGCCACAAAGGCTGTATTGATAAGTATAAAGTGAAAACTGTATCAACTGTCCTATTCCATGTGTGTTGGGGACTGTATCAAGAAAGTTTATCACAAGCATGTACTTGCTGTGAGGACATTGACAAGTACCCTATTGGAAAGGGCAAAAGGGATATCAGCCTTTGTGATACTGGATGGTTGATAGCAATGCAAATACAAGTATACAGCACAGAAAGAGACCCTTCAGCCCATCGTCTCTGCACAAAGTAATGCCTTTTGGTAAAAAAATTGCACCAGTAACATTTCAGAGACTAGCAAACAAAGTGACTGAAGGATTGAGCAATTGTATTGTTTATATTGATATTTTCAGTCAAACGTGAGAGGAGCATTGACAATATTTAACTGTTTGAGGGACAACAGGAAGCCAATTTGATTGTCAATTTGGCTAAAAGTGTATTTGCAAAAGCGTAACTTGTATATTTGGACCACACTGTTGGACGTGGTTATACTAATTGACCACAATACTTTGAAGTTATTGTTGAGGCTTTAGACAGAAATGGCAGACTATTCTGGTGGAGTTTATTATTGTAACCACACTATTTATAAAGTATAAATGTGGCTGAAAGAGAAAGTTTAACTGAAGATGGGTTATCAAGAGTTTAGAATTCAAACATGCTTTGATTTGGCAAATAGAGAATGAACTGGAATGAAAGGTATTTTTACAAAATAATTGTATATATTTTCAAGGCAGATGCATGTACCCAGCAGTCAGATAGTCTTTTTATTCATATAGATAAATGTGGCAAGCAAATGGGTTGAGAAAATGAAACCATCTTTCTGAAATTACAGTGGTTAATTTTTCTGAAGGGAAGGAGGTATGAGGGTGGATTTTTTGAAATAGTTTTGGGGAATGTTATTAGTGCGTAAAGAAGGCTGTGTGTGTAAATGATGTAATTAAACTGGAGAAAGATTAATGGATACAGCTTGTCTGGAAGAACTGAGAGAAGTTTGGTGTAGGTGTTAAATACATGCATTTGCAATGAAGTTTTTTGGCTAAGATCAAGTGAAGTGGATTTATAGATAAATGAGTGGAGTTTAGAAATTTGCATTAGGAGGTAGGGATGGACTTATTTTTACAGTTGTTAAATTTCAAAGGGAAGTAGAAGGCTTTTACAGCTTGCAATGGTTTTATAAGTAAGCAAGAGGAGGTTATTGAATTTGATTTGCCCAAAAAGAAAGCAATGGGAAAAACATGAAAGATCTTTATATCTTGGAAAAGTTAAGTTCAAAGGGGTGCTGAGGACTTTGGGATTGAAGATGAAAGGGAAAAAGGAATGTTTAAGGAAAGATGTTGAGTTGTGTTGGCTGCATGGGGAAACCTCCTGGGAACAGATATGTGTCAGGAGAAAGTGCAACATCTGCTGTAGCCATCCAGAAATCCAGAAAGAGTCTTGGGTGTCTGAAAGCAGCCTTTCTGAGTCAGCATAGATTTCCACAACAGAGTGGGTGTGAGTGAGGAGTCACGCGATACGCCTGTACAAAACTGACAGCAGTTTTGCATTGGGTAATGTTATTGGAATTTTATAGTTAAACATCTATAAGGGGGTGTTGCCTGGAAGGTACTTACTTGTGCCTCTGATCAGGAAGGTTTTATTGTGGGACAAGGGGAGAAGGGACAAGAGGAGAGGTGTGAGGGGAGAGGGGCGAGGGAAGAGGAGTAAGTGGAGAGAGGTGAGAGGAGGGGAGAGGGAATGAGAGGAGAGGGGGAGAGATAATGAGAGGAGAGGGGGAGAGGAGAAAGGAGTTGAGGGGAGATGGAATGAGAGGGGGTGAGGGAAGAGGGATTGAAGGGTGAGGAGAGGGGAGAGGAGTTGAGTGGAGAAGGGCAAGATGAGAGATGAGAGGCTAGGGGAGAGGAAGTGAGGAGAGGGGTGAGGGTGTGGCGGTGAGAGGAGAGGGGTGAAGGGAGTGGGGGGATGAGGGGTGAGGTGAGGGGGGAGATGGGGCGAGGGAAAAGAGTAAAGTAATGTTTATTTATTAGTCGCAAGTAAGGCTGGCATTAACACTGCAATGAAGTTACTACAAAATTTGGGGTGTGAGACTGAGGGTAGAGGGAGTCAGAAGAGAAGAATGAGGGGAGAGGGGCTGAGGGGGGAGAGAAGAAGGGGTTTGGGGAAAGGGGCTGAGGGGAGGGGGGTATGGAGAGAGGGGTGAGGGGAGAGTGTGTGAGGGGTGAAAGGGGAGGGGATGTGGGGAGAGGGCTGAGGGAAAAGGGTGTGAGGGGTGAGGGGAGAGGGGATGTGGGGAGAGGGGCTGAGGGGAGAGAGTGTGAGGGGAGAGGGGTTGCGGGGAGAGGGGTGAGGGGAGAGAGTGTGACAGGTGAGGGGAGAGGGGATGTGGGGAGAGGGGCTGAAGGAAAAGGTTGTGAGGGGTGAGGGGAGAAGGGGTGTGGGGAGAGGGATGAGGGGAGAGGGGGTGAAGCATGAGGGGAGAGTGGGTGTCAAGAGAGGGGTGAGGGGAGAGGGGGTGTGGGGTGAGGGGGTGTGGGGTGAGGGGGTGAGGGGTGAGGGGTGTGGGGTGAGGGGGTGTGGGGTGAGGGGTGTGGGGTGAGGGGGTGTGGGGTGAGGGGGTGTGGGGTGTGGGGTGAGGGGAGAGGGGAAAGGGGTGTGGGGCGAGGGGAGAGGGGGTCTGGGGTGTGGGGTGAGGGGTGAGAGGGTATGGGGTGAGGGGTGTGGGGTGTGGGGTGAGGGGTGTGGAGTGAGGGGTATGGGGTGAGGGGAGAGGGGGTGTGGGGTGAGGGGTGAGGGGTGTGGGGTGAGGGGTGTGGGGTGAGGGGTAAGGGGTGTGGGGTGAGGGGGTGAGGGGTGTGGGGTGTGGGGTGAGGGGGTGAGGGGTGTGGGGTGAGGGGTGTGGGGTGAGGGGTGTGGGGTGAGGGGGTATGGGGTGAGGGGTGTGGGGTGAGGGGTGAGGGGGTGAGGGGTGTGGGGTGAGGGGTGTGGGGTGAGGGGTGTGGGGTGAGGGGGTATGGGGTGAGGGGGTGTGGGGTGAGGGGGTGTGGGGTGAGGGGTGTGGGGTGAGGGGGTGAGGGGTGTGGGGTGAGGGGTGTGGGGTGAGGGGTGTGGGGTGAGGGGGTATGGGGTGAGGGGGTGTGGGGTGAGGGGGTGTGGGGTGAGGGGTGTGGGGTGAGGGGTGTGGGGTGAGGGGTGTGGGGTGAGGGGTGTGGAGTAAGGGGGTGAGGGGAGAGGGGTGTGGGGTAAGGGGTATGGGGTGAGGGGTGTGGGGTGAGGGGGTATGGGGTGAGGGGGTGTGGGGTGAGGGGTGTGGGGTGAGGGGTGTGGGGTGAGGGGTGTGGGGTGAGGGGGTATGGGGTGAGGGGGTGTGGGGTGAGGGGTGTGGGGTAAGGGGTATGGGGTGAGGGGTGTGGGGTGAGGGGGTATGGGGTGAGGGGGTGTGGGGTGAGGGGTGTGGGGTGAGGGGTGTGGGGTGAGGGGTGTGGGGTGAGGGGGTGAGGGGTGAGGGTGAGGGGAGAGGGGTGTGGGGCGAGGGGTGTGGGGCGAGGGGAGAGGGGGTGTGGGGTGAGGGGGTATGGGGTGAGGGGTGTGGGGTGAGGGGTGTGGGGTGAGGGGTGTGGGGTGAGGGGGTGAGGGGTGAGGGTGAGGGGAGAGGGGTGTGGGGCGAGGGGAGAGGGGGTGTGGGGTGAGGGGTGAGAGGGTGTGGGGTGAGGGGGTGTGGGGTGAGGGTTGTGGGGTGTGGGGTGAGGGGTGAGGGGTGTGGGGTGAGGGGGTGAGGGGTGAGGGTGAGGGGGTGAGGGGTGTGGGGCGAGGGGTGTGGGGCGAGGGGAGAGGGGGTGTGGGGTGAGGGGTGTGGGGTGAGGGGTGTGGGGTGAGGGGTGTGGGGTGAGGGGGTGAGGGGGTGAGGGGTGAGGGTGAGGGGAGAGGGGTGTGGGGCGAGGGGAGAGGGGGTGTGGGGTGAGGGGGTGTGGGGTGAGGGGTGAGAGGGTATGGGGTGAGGGGGTGTGGGGTGAGGGGTGTGGGGTGAGGGGTGAGGGGAGAGAGGGTATGGGGTGAGGGGAGAGAGGGTATGGGGTGAGGGGAGAGGGGTGAGGGGAGAGAGGGTATGGGGTGTGGGGTGAGGGGTGAGGGGAGAGGGGTGAGGGGAGAGGGTGAGGGGAGAGGGTGAGGGGAGAGGGTGAGGGGAGAGGGGGACACAATATTAGGGCCAAGATTGACTCCTGTTTCTGAGTTTTCATGATTTGAAGAGTAATCTGCTCGATTCCTCATGGTTCATATTCTTCAGATTTATCAATGTTGAAATCCATTTGCCACAATTTTGCCAATTTCCTTAAATATCAATAGTCTCTTGATCTTTTTATATTTCCATCAATACTGCCTGTAATGTCTTTATGTAAACGGTAAACCTGTATCCTGTCCCATTGTCAGATATTAATTAGTGAGGTTCTACATTGATCCTGACAGGACATTACCAGATATATCCTATCAATTTACAAACCTGCCAATTATCTCTGCTCTATCTCCTATCACTCTGCCAATCTCCCAACTGCATCAATAATTTGTCCTCAAATTCCACTTGAGATAAAAGTTTCTCACAAGGGATTTTATCAAACACCTTCCAGAAGTCCATTTAATCAAATCCGTAAATATTCCCCTCTGCAATACTTTAATCACCTCTTTGAAAATATCCAGGCAGCTTCCTCAGACATTATAAATCCATACTAGCTGGAAATTTTCAAGGTGCTCAGAAAACCTGGTGATCTGGTACAACGACGATAATATCATAATGTCAGCAAAATGAAGGAGATAGTTATTGACTTCAGGAAGCATAGTGGAGGACATGCCCCTGTCTACATCAACAGTGATGAAGTGGAAATGGTCCAGAGCTTCAGAGTTTCTAGATGTTCAGATCATCAACAAACTGTCCTGGTGCCCCTCCCCCACACCCACACTGTAGTTAAGAAAGCCCACCAATGCCTCTACTTTCTCAGAAGACTAAAGAAATTCGATATCTCCACTACGACTCTCACTAATTTTTATAGCTGCACCATAGAAAGCATCCTTTCCAGGTGTATCACAGCTTGGTACGGGCCCCTGCTCCAACCAAAACCACAAAGAAACTACAAAGAGTTGTGAAAGTAGCCCATTCTATTACACAAACCAGCCTCCCATCCATTGACTCTGTCTACTAGCTGAGAGAGAAACTAGCAGTCAAACAGGTGATAAGGAACAAAGCTTGCAGCCTCGATGCTATTCCCGTGGACAGCTCTGAAGCTGGTGGGTTTTTACTGGCACCAAGACCCCATGCACTCATCCTGAGGATTTCCGAGGAAAAAGAACTCCACCCCCACCCAGCCCGGACTTCAGGAATCTGACAATAGTAACTTGCTTCAAGCAGGAAGTGGAAGTAAGCTGTGGGAAGTAATGAGATATTTCCCTCTTGTCTGTAACAGGAAAATTGTAACACACTCCCCTGAATCGCCTCCCTCATGTGACTGAAGAAATCCTCTCAGAGACACTGAAATCTCTCACACAGTGTCAGCTATCAGATAAATCCCAGACCTGACCAAAACTTCTGACTCAACAATTGTTGATTGTCATAAAAACCCATCTGGTTCACGAATGTCCTTTAGGGAAGGAAATCTGCCGTCCTTACCCGGCCTGGCCTACATGTTTCTCCAGAGCCACAGCAATATGTTGACTTTGAAATTGCCCAGCATACCAGTTGTATCAAAGTCTCAAAAAAGGAATAAAACTTGCTTGTCCCCACATAGTCCACCTTGCGAACATACAAAGGACAAAGAACAACCCAGCATAGGAAACAGGTCCTTCGGCCCAACGAGCCCGCGCCGCCATCTTAGAAGCATTTTCCTACTCCTACCTTGACCCGTGTCTATGCTTATGGGACCCCCATTGGAAACCAGATTCAGGGGAGAATAGTTCAGGGACAATTTGTTACACCAATCAGCCTAAGAGCACATCTTTGGGGTGTGGGAGGAAACCGGAGCACCCGGAGGAAACCCACGCAGGCACAGGGAGAATGCGCAAACTCCCACAGACACCGACCCAAATCCATGTATCTGCACAGCAAACAGTGATAGTCACTGAGCTGTTGTGGTGCCCGTCTGCTGGTCCAGTTTTAAGCACACACAACCACGCGAAGTACTAGGCCACTCTCGAAACCTCCAAGAGCAGCCCACGCACGACCCACCGTGTGCATGCCCCTCGTTAGACAACAAGGTGGACCGAAACACCTGCGGATTAAAAGAGACAAAACATCAACATGTAGCATTAGATTTCCAGGAATGTCCCGAGGCTCTGAGCCTTTTTAAAACCGTCTTCTATAACCCTCCATCCCTGTTTCGCTCATGTGCCTATCTAAGTAAACCTTAAACAAGTCCAGCGTGCCTGCCTCCACCACCTCACTTGGTAGTGCATTCCATACCCCCACGATCCTCTGTGTGAAAAACCTCCCTCTAGTATCCAAATTATACCTCTCCCCCCTCACCCTTAGATCGTGGCCCCTCGTGATATTTGTCTCCAATCTCGGAAAAAGCCTGCCACTGTTGACTCTATCTATACCCTTCATTATTTTATACACCTCTATCCGATCCCCCTTAATCTCTGTCTTTCTATGGAAAAGAGCCCCAGTTTACCCAATCTTTCCTCATACCCCAGTCCTGCCATACCAGGCAGCATCCTGGTAAACCTCCTCTGCACTCTCTCCAGGGTCTCCACATCCTTCCGGTAGTAAGGTGACCAGAACTGGACGCAGTACTCCAAATGCAGTCTAACCAATGTTCTGTACAACTGTAGCATTAGACGCCAGCTCTTGTACTCTATACCCCTTCCTATAAAGGCTAGCATTCCATAAGCTTTCTTCGCAACCTGTTCCACCTGGGTTGCCACCTTCAGAGACTTGTGCACTTGCACTCCCAGGTCCCTCTGCATTTCTATACTCTTAATTGGTCTACCTTTTATCATGTAACTCCTCCCTGCATTATTCCTTCCAAAATGCATCACCTCACATTTATCAGGATTAAATTCTATCTGCCATCTATCTGCCCAATGTACCAGCCTATCTATATCCTGCTGTGTCACCTGACACTCCTCCTCACTATCCGCCAATCCAGCCATCTTGGTGTCATCTGCAAACTTGCTGATCACACCACGTATGCCCTCTTCCAAGTCATTTATATATATTACGAAGAAGTCCCAGTACTGAGCCCTGCGGCACACCACTAGTGACAGACCTCCAGCTGGAAAAGGATCCTTCCACTACTACTCTCTGTCTCCTGTTGCCCAGCCAGTTTTCAATCCATCTAGATACCTGTCCCTGTATCCCATGTGCCTTAACCTTTTCTACTAGCCGACCGTGAGGGACTTTGTCAAACGCCTTACTGAAATCCATACAGACGACATCAACGGCTTGTCCATCGTCAACCATCTTTGTCACCTCCATCTGGGGGCTTGTGTGGAAATTGAGTGTGTTGTCTCATAGACTAGTCAAGCAATAGTCTGACACAGTCATTCTCACGGAATCAAACCTTCCAGATAATGTCCCAGACACCACAATCACTATTCCTGGGTATTTCCTGTCTCACCGACAGCTGAGGTAGCAGCAGCACAGCGATATACAGTCATAGAACATAGAACATAGAACATTACAGCGCGGAACAGGCCCTTCGGCCCACAATGTTGCGCCGACCAGTCTTATTTTTAAAAAAAAAACATTGACCCACTAATCTAAACCAATCCCTTTTCGTCCATAAACCTATCCACCAATCTCTTAAACGCCCCCAAACTAGGCGCATTTACAACTGCAGCAGGCAGGGCATTCCAATCCCTCACCACCCTCTGGGTAAAGAACCTGCCCCTGACATCCGTCCTATAACTACCCCCCCTTAATTTAAAGCCATGCCCCCTCGTGCTAGATTTCTCCATCCGAGGAAACAGGCTATCACCATCCACCCTATCTAAACCTCTAATCATCTTATATGTTTCTATAAGATCCCCTCTTAGCCGCCTTCTTTCCAGTGAAAACAACCCCAAATCCCTCAGTCTCTCCTCATAGGACCTCCCCTGCATACCAGGCAACATCCTGGTAAACCTCCTCTGCACCCTCTCCAAAGCCTCCACATCCTTCCTGTAATGTGGGGACCAGAACTGCACACAGTACTCCAAGTGCGGCCGCACCAGAGTTGTGTACAGTTGCAACATGACGCTGCGACTCCTAAATTCAATCCCCCTACCAATAAACGCCAAGACACCGTACGCCTTCTTAACAACCTTATCTACTTGATTCCCAACTTTCAGGGATCTATGTACACATACACCTAGATCCCTCTGCTCCTCCACTCTATTCAAAGTCCTCCCGTTAGCCCTATACTCGACACATCTGTTATTCCTACCAAAGTGAATTACCTCACACTTCTCCGCATTAAACTCCATCCGCCACCTCTCGGCCCAGCTCTGCAACCTGTCTAAGTTTCCCTGCAAACTATGACACCCTTCCTCACAATCTACCACACCTCCGACTTTGGTGTCATCAGCAAATTTACTAATCCACCCAACTATACCCTCATCCAGATCATTAATAAAAATTACAAACAGCAGTGGCCCCAAAACAGATCCCTGAGGCACACCACTCGTAACCGAACTCCATGATGAATAATTACCATCAACCACCACCCTCTGTCTCCTATCTGCTAACCAATTCCTGATCCAAGTACCTAAATTACCACCAATCCCATACATCTGCATTTTCTGCAGAAGCATACCATGGTGAACCTTATCAAACGCCTTACTAAAATCCATATATACCACATCTACTGCCTTACCCCTATCCACCTCTTTGGTCACCTTCTCAAAGAACTCAATAAGGTTAGTAAGGCACGACCTTCCCGCTACAAAACCATGCTGACTATTTCTAATCAATTCATTACTCTCCAAATAACTATAAATCCTATCCCTAATAATTCTTTCTAAAACCTTGCCCACTACAGAAGTAAGACTCACTGGTCTGTAATTCCGTAATTCTGTAATTCTGTAAGTCAGGAGGGAGTTACCCTGGGAATCCTCAACATTGACTCTGGACCCCATGAACTCTCATGGCACCAGATCAGACATGGACAAGGAAACCTCCTGCTGGTTATCACGTACCGTCCCCCCCTCAGCTGAGGAATCGGCACTCCACCATATTGAACACCACTTGGAGGAAGCACTGAGGGTGGAGAGGGTGCAGAACGTGCTCTGGGTGGGGTTTCACTGTCCATCTCCAAGAGTGTCTCAGAGAGATATCACCACAGACCCAGCTGCCGGCTCCTAAAGGACATCACTGCGAGACTGGGACTGGGCAGGGGGTGAGGGAAAAGCAGACTGACCTCTTCCTCACCTGCCTGCCGCAGGTGTCCATGGCAGGATCGGTAAGAGTGAGCACCGCACAGTCCTTGTGGAGACAAAATTCTGTCTTCACATTGGGGATAAGGTGGGTGAACTTGCAGCCTGGATTGGTGCCTGGGACTTCGATATTGTGGCCATTTGATATTGTGCAAGGAGGAATTGGTAGGGCTCGGGAACCGTGGTGCACTAAAAAAGTTGATTCGTTGGTTAAAAAGAAAAAGGCTTATGTTCGGATGAGATTTGAGGGCTCAGGTAGTGCATTAGAAAGCTTTAGATCGGCTAGGAGGGAGTTGAAGAGTGAGTTAAGAAGGGCTAAAAGAGGACATGAGAAGACTTTGGCTGATAGGATTAAGGAGAATCCTAAGGCGTTCTATCGGTATGTCAAGAATAGAAGGTTGGTTAGGGCAAGATTAGGGCCAGTTATAGACAGCAGAGGGAAGTTGTGTGTGGAACCGGAAGAGATTGGAGAGGCATTGAACCAATATTTCTCTTCGGTGTTCACGCAGGGGGACATGAATATAGCTGAGGAGGACACTGGGTTGCAGGGGTGTAAAATAGACAGTATTGCAGTTGATAAGGGGGATGTGCTGGATATTCTTGAGGGTTTGAAAATAGATAAGTCCCCTGGTCCGGATGGGATTTACCCTAGGATTCTCTGGGAGGCAAGAGAGGTGATTGCAGAGCCTCTGGCTCTGATCTTCAGGTCGTCGTTGGCCTCTGGTATAGTACCGGAAGATTGGAGGATAGCGAATGTTGTCCCATTGTTTAAGAAGGGGAACAGAGACTTCCCCGGGAATTATAGACCGGTGAGTCTTACTTCTGTTGTGGGCAAGGTTTTAGAAAAAATTATTAGGGATAGGATTTATAGTTATTTGGAGAGTAATGAATTGATTGGAGATAGTCAGCATGGTTTTGTAGCGGGTAGGTCGTGCCTTACTAACCTTATTGAGTTTTTTGAGAAAGTGACCAAAGAGGTGGATGGGGGTAAGGCAGTTGACGTGGTATATATGGACTTTAGTAAGGCGTTTGATAAGGTTCACCATGGTAGGCTTCTGCAGAAAATGCAGATGTATGGGATTGAGGGTAGTCTAGGAAATTGGATCAGGAATTGGCTAGCGGATAGGAGACAGAGGGTGGTGGTTGATGGTAAATATTCATCATGGAGTTCGGTTCGAGTGGTGTGCCTCAGGGATCTGTTTTGGGGCCACTGCTGTTTGTAATCTTTATTAATGATCTGGATGAGGGTATAGTTGGGTGGATTAGTAAATTTGCTGATGACACCAAAGTCGGAGGTGTGGTAGATTGTGAGGAAGGGTGTCATAGTTTGCAGGGAAACTTAGACAGGTTGCAGAGCTGGGCCGAGAGGTGGCGGATGGAGTTTAATGCGGAGAAGTGTGAGGTAATTCACTTTGGTAGGAATAACAGATGTGTCGAGTATAGGGCTAACGGGAGGACTTTGAATAGTGTGGATGAAGAGAGGGATCTAGGTGTATGTGTACATAGATCCCTGAAAGTTGGGAATCAAGTAGATAAGGTTGTTAAGAAGGCGTACGGTGTCTTGGCGTTTATTGGTAGGGGGATTGAATTTAGGAGTCGCAGCGTCATGTTGCAACTGTACACAACTCTGGTGCGGCCGCACTTGGAGTACTGTGTGCAGTTCTGGTCCCCACATTACAGGAAGGATGTGGAGGCTTTGGAGAGGGTGCAGAGGAGGTTTACCAGGATGTTGCCTGGTATGGAGGGGAGGTCCTATGAGGAGAGACTGAGGGATTTGGGGTTGTTTTCACTGGAAAGAAGGCGGCTAAGAGGGGATCTTATTGAAACATATAAGATGATTAGAGGTTTAGATAGGGTGGATAGTGATAGCCTTTTTCCTCGGATGGAGAAAGCTAGCACGAGGGGGCATGGCTTTAAATTAAGGGGTGGTAGTTATAGGACGGATGTAAGGGGTAGGTTCTTTACCCAGAGGATGGTGAGGGATTGGAATGCCCTGCCTGCTGCAGTTGTAAATGCGCCTAGTTTGGGGGCGTTTAAGAGATCCGTGGATAGGTTTATGGATGGAAAGGGATTGGTTTAGGTTAGAGGGTCATTGTTTTTTAACTGGTCGGCGCAACATCGTGGGCCGAAGGGCCTTTTCTGCGCTGTAATGTTCTATGTTCTATGTTCTATTTCAGAGACATGGATAGAGCAGGGACAGGAATGGTTGTTGCGGGTTCTGGGGTTCAGATGTTTCAGTCAGAGCAGAGAAGGCAGTAGAAGAGGGGGAGGCGTGGCATTGTTAGTCAAGGACAGTATTACGGTGGCAGAAAGGACGTTTGATGTGGACCTGTCTATTGAGGTAGTATGGGCTGAGATTAGAAACAGGAAAGGAGAGGTCACCCTGCTGGGAGTTTTTTATCGGCCTCCAAAAAGTTCCAGGGATGTAGAGGAAAGGATTGCAAAGATGATCCTGGATTGGAGCGAAAGTAACAGGGTAGTTGTTATGGGGGACTTTAACTTTACAAATATCGATTGGAAAAGCTATAGTTCAAGCGCGTTAGAGGGGTCAGTTTTTGTCCAATGTGCGCAGGAAAGTTTCCTGACACAGTATGTAGGTAGGCCAACAAGAGGTGAGGCTACATTGGATTTGGTACTGAGTAATGAACCAGACCAGGTGTTAGACTTGGAGGTAGGTGAGCACTTTGGTGATAGTGACCACAATTCGGTTACGTTTACCTTAGTGATGGAAAGGGACAGGTATATATTCTGGTTTGTTTCTTATCACCACTGTTCCCTCAGTGAGTTCAACTTATCCATGAGTTCCACCTCCTGCCCCCTTAAGCTTATTCCAGCTAACCTGACCATCCTGGTCCCATGTTAATCGATATTATTAACAGGTCTCTCTCTTCAGCTTCTTCAAATCTTCCAGCATCAACCCACTCCTCAGAAATCCACCTTTGCCTCTCCTTTCTTGTAAACTGCAGTCTCTTCTCCAGGCCAAACCACTCAGCTCAAGGATAACTGGAGATCAATAAATACTGGTCCAGCCAGTGATACCCATATCGCTTCCATAAACTAAAAACCTCTCCAAAATCCTGAAACACGGTGTTGTCTCCCAAATCCTTGTCCATCTGATCCAGAACTCCAGTTCCACATGGAGTTCCAGGGAAGACAGGCTTGGATTTGGGAGGTGACAACACACTCGTGGAGTTTATGGACGAAAAGGGATTGGTTTAGGTTAGAGGGTCATTGTTTTTTAACTGGTCGGCGCAACATCGTGGGCCGAAGGGCCTGTTCTGCGCTGTAATGTTCTATGTTCTATGTTTGGAGAGGGAAGGGAGGTTGGAGATGGAAGAGTTACAAGTGTGGCTGTGTCCAAAGTAAACTCCCCCTCCTCACCCTTATTGATCTGTTTGCCACCTTTCACAAGTGATTAGAGAGCTCAAAATGAAACTGGATAAGTCCCACCCAGTGAGGAGTGTCACAACATGTTAAAGTCCAACAGGTTTATTTGATAGTAAACGCCAAGAGACTCCGCCCCTTCACCAGGTGAGTGGGGAATTCTGATCACAAACAGGGCATATAAAGACACACACTCAGTTTACAGAATACTGATTAGAATGTGAGTCTTTAGAGTTAATCAAGTCTTAAATGTGCAGACAATGTGAGTGGAGATAGCATTAAGCACAGGTTAAAGAGATGTATATTATCTCCAGACAGTACAGTAAGTGAGGTTTTGCAAACCCAGGCAAGTCACGGGGGTTACAGATAGTGCGACATGAACCCAAGATCCCTGTTGAGACCGTCCTCATGTGTGCGGAACTTGGCTATCAGTCTCTGTTCAGCGACTCTGCACTGTCGTGTGTTGTGAAGGCCGCCTTGGAGAATGCTTACCCGAAGGTCAGAGGCTGAATGCCCGTGACCACTGAAGTGTTCGCCAACAGGAAGGGAACAGTCTTGCCTGGTGATTGTTGAGTGATGTTCATTCATCTGTTGCCATCATGTCAGCATGATCTCCCCAATGTACCATGCCTCAGGACATCCTTTCCTGCAGCGTATCAGGTAGACAACGTTAGCCAAGTTGCAAGAGTATGTACTGTGTACCCGGTGGGTGGTATTCTCACGTGAGATGATGTCATGGATGAAGTAAATATGGCCATGTTGAATTATCTATAACTAAGCAAACTGTAGGCAGAAATTTATGGCAGGAGATAAGTGAGAATTTGGATTTCCAGCTATTAAATTTCAAAGGAGAGTAAAAGGTGTTTACAATTTGGAAAAGGTAATAAATAAATAAGGTGAGTTACTAAGTTTTATTTAACCTGAAAATGGGGGTAATATGAAGGACATGAAAGGTTTTATATTTTGGGAAAGGTTATTTTCAAAGAACAGTCATAAGAACATAAGAAATAGGAGCAGGAGTAGGCCATCTAGCCCTTCGAGCCTGCCCTGCCATTCAGTAAGATCATGGCTGATCTGAAGTGGATCAGTTCCACTTTCCCACTTTCTCCCCATAACCCTTAATTCCCTTGTCTATCTGAAACCTCTGTACCCGTGACTTAAATATATTTAGCGAGGTAGCCTCCACCACTCCAACGGGCAGAGAATTCCAGAAATTTACCACCCTTTGAGTGAAGAAGTTCCTCCTCAACTCTGTTCTAAACTGCCCCCCCCACCTTATCTTGAGGCTGTGCCCTCTAGTCCTGCTATCCTTTCTAAGTGGGAAGAATCTCTCTACCTCTACACTGTCCATCCCTTTCATTATCTTATACATCTCTATAAGATCCCCCCTCATCCTTCTAAACTCCAACGAGTACAGACCCAGTCTATTTAGTCTCTCTTCATAGTCCAACCCCTCATCTCCGGTATCAGCCTAGCGAACCTCCTCTGCACTCCCTCCAAGGCCAATATATCCTTCCGCAAGTGCGGCAACCAAAACTGCACACAGTACTCCAGCTGCGGCCGAGTAAACTCTTCACTGCCTGCTTTCCCTCTATTTTGGTATTATCTACATATTTTGTAATGTTACACTCTGTCCCTGTTTACAGATCATTTATATAGATTGTAAAGAGTTGAGTTCTGAGGGCTGATCCCTGCGGCACCCGCCCCCCCCACCCCTGCTAGTCATATTCCTCCAGCCAGAGAAGGGCCCATTTATCCTGAGCCTCTGCTTTCTTTCAGTTAGCCAATCCTCAATCCAATCTAGCACTCTATTCCCCAGTTCCCTGCAATCTCACCTTCTGGATCAGCTCCAAGATCTGTGCATTACTAATGTCGAATAACAGTGACCATGAAGCTACTGAATTGTTGTAAAACCCCATCTGCTTCACTAATGTCCTTTAGGAAAGGTAATCTGTTGTCCTGATCTGGTCTGGACTAAATGTGACTCCAAACAGGAGGGAGGTTTTTCACACAGAGGGTTGTGGGGGCCTGGAATGCACTGCCATGTAGGGTGATGGAGGCAGGCATGCTAGAGTTGTTTAAGGCTTACCTAGATAGGCACATGAGCGGACTACAGATGGAGGGATACAAAAGAATGTTCTAGTTAAGGATCAAGAGCCTCAGGACGTTCCTGGGAATCAACAGATTCCTATGGGACGTCCAACATATTTTGTGGCTCACCTGTCTCTTACGTTGGATCTACTGGGGATCTTCCGTTAATGTCTGTTTCAGCCGTGTATGTTTATTGATGTCTCTTTTTTTACACCCACAGGTGATTCGGTCCGCCTTGTTGTCCAACAAGGGGCATACACACGGTGGGTCGTGCGAGGGCTGCTCTTGGATGTTGCTTCGAGAGTTGCCTAGTGCTTCACGTCGTTAGTGTACGCTTAAACTGGACCAACTGACGGGCAACACGACAGCTCAGTGACTATCACTGTTTGCTGTGCAGTTACAGGGACCCGGGTCGGATCTCCGACTTGGGTCAGTGTCTGTGGGAGTTTGCACATTCTCCCCATGTTTGCGTGGGTTTTCTCCGGGTGCTCCGGTTTCCTCCCGCACCCCAAAGATGTGCTATTAGGCTGATTGGTGTCACAAATTGTCCCTAAATTAGTTTCCCTCAATCTTCCCCAATAGGTGTAGACAAAGGTCATGAGTAGAGGAGGGCACTCATAATGTTAAAATGGGCGGCGCGGGCTCATTGGGCCAAAGGGCCTGTTTCCCGTGCTGTGTTGCTCTTTGTTCTTTGTAAACCCACAGCAACACGTTAGACTCTCAGCTGAAGTAGTATAACAAGCCACGTGATTATACTGAAGGGAATGGTTCACCATCCTTTCCCATGGAAAAGTAAGGATGGACAGTAACTGCCAGCAAGGCTGATGTTCAGCAATGAATTTAAAATAAACAGAAGTGAGGAAAAAAAATAAAGTTCCCTGATCAGAATTTCACAGCAAGTTCACCTCAAATGGAGAGGGGTCAGAGCTAATAGACTAAACCTCCTCTCTCTTTAAGCAGGTTGTACAATGGGACCATATTTACCTCCAAATTATAACTTGTCCATTGAAATGCCAGCCTTGTTCTTTACTGAAGTCACGGTTTGAAAGACAAGGTCTGCCTGTAATTGTGCTCTGGGTCTTATTGGATAAACAGTAACCTGCCTCGTGACTACAGGCTGACTTCTAACAAAATGATTACACCTTTGCAATTCCTCGACATTCTCACAAAGAAAACAATTTTGTTGCTTCCTCGGAACGATTTCTTTGTCCGTGAGATTTGCAGAATATTCTGTCAGAATGTGTGTCCTTGGCAAACCATATGATTGTGAAGCTTGTATTGTCCAGAACCGAATGGATTTGTGAAGGTTTATTGTGAGTATTAGAGTGTCTGCCATAAAGTTCAGATTTTAGCATCATCATTGTACACCGCTTTCATTAGTGAAATATTTGCAAATGCCATAAGCCAACGAAATAGACAATGCCTACGGTTCAGTGTGTTAGGAAATGGATATAAAAATTCAGCCCTTTGGGTCGGCTTCACTCTTCATTATGATTGTGACTGCTAATCAAATTCAGTGCCCTGATCCCCCCAACCCCCAATATCCTTCAGCCCCGAGAGATAGATCAAGTTTCTTCTTAAAAATATGCAACATTTTGGCCTCAGCTACTTTCTGTGGGAGTGAATTCCACACCTTCCCACCCTCTGGGTGAAGAAATTTCTCTTCACCTCAGCCCTAAATCCCTTATCCTCAGACTGTGACCCCAGGGTTCTGGACATCCCACCATTGGGAAAATCTTTCTGCACATAAGAACATAAGAAATAGGAGCAGGAGTAGGCCATCTAGCCCCTCGAGCCTGCCCCGCCATTCAATAAGATCATGGCTGATCTGTCGTGGCTCAGTTCCACTTTCCCGCCCTCTCCCCATAACCCTTAATCCCCTCTCTTATCAAAAACCCATCAACCCGCGTCTTAAAAATATTTAGCGAGGCAGCCTCCACCACTTCAACGGGCAGAGAATTCCAGAGATTCACCACCCTTTGAGTGAAGAAGTTCCTCCTCAACTCCGTTCTAAACCGCCCCCCCTTTATCTTGAGGCTGTGTCCCCTAGTCCTACTGTCCTTTCTGAGCGGGAAGAGTCTCTCCACCTCTATCCTATCCATCCCATTCATCATCTTATATGTCTCAATGAGATCTCCCCTCATTCTTCTAAACTCTATCGAGTACAAGCCTAGTTTATTCAGCCTCTCCTCATAGCTCAACCCCCTCAACTCCGGTATCAGCCTAGTAAACCTCCTCTGCACTCCCTCCAAGGCCAAAATATCCTTGCGTAAGTACGGCGCCCAAAACTGCACACAGTACTCCAGCTGCGGCCTCACCAATGCCCTATACAGCTGCAGCAAGACCTCCCTACTTTTATATTCAATCCCCCTCGCTATAAAGGCCAGCATCCCATTCGCCTTCCTGACCACCTGCTGCACCTGCAGGCTGGGTTTTTGCGACTCATGCACAAGGACCCCGAGGTCCCTCTGCACCGTCGCCTGCTGCAGTTTTTCTCCACGTAAGTAATAGTCCTTCCTACCATTATTCCTACAAAAGTGGACCACCTCACACTTGCCAACATTAAATTCCATTTGCCATTTCCTACCTGAGAGTTTTAAATCACTTACCTTATTGATGTGTGTTGGGAATAAAGGATGGCTTTGACTTTGGTTTGCCTTTCTGTATTTCTGTGTTCAGGAAGCATTAAGAACTTCAGTTTAGCTTCACTTCAAACCTTACCTGCATTTTAATGAGGGGTTTAAAACTTTAAAACAATAGAATAGAAAGCACTGTGCTGTTGCTGAGCAACCAAGGGCCCACAGAAGGAGCATTCCACAGGAACAAGGACATGAGGAGAGGCTGCAGAGAGCAAGTCCCAGAAACTGTAAGTTCCAGAAACTAGGGAGAGGGACAGAAACAAGTTCTAAAATGAGATTCTATTCAAAGGAACAAAGAAGAGGAAACAACCTGTTCAGTGAAGCTGAGAGTGCAAAGCAGAGATGCTCCAAGTTAAAATTCAGGGCTGCAATATGCAGATTAGGATAACATCAGCTTGCAAGAAGCCAGGTGACCAAAGGGTAGTGACTCCTTACTACTGGCCTGTGAAACTGTGTCCTCTATTAGTGCAGCTGACTATCAGAGACTGTGTTGAAATCAAAGCTTGAATTCACACGGTACTCCACAACAGAGGAACATCAGAGGGAGAGGTTGAAACCTTGGAGGTGGATCCTTGGTGAAGACATCCGGGGGGAATATAATTTGGGGGAAGAATCTAAGGTGTTTTTTGAGAGTGGACATTTAAAGCCCTTGGGTGGAAGAAAGAATTCTGTGAGACCAGTTGGCTGACATTGTGACAAATGTCTGGTGGGAGTTGATGAAAAACTTGTTGAAGTTTTATTGGGCGACATCAGTTACTTGATTTCAAGTGTGGGGTGTCTGGCTACGTTTCTTCCATGATGTACTTGTTGAGAACATTGGAGTATAAGATAGGTCTTGTAACTTGTATTATTCCCACAGATCTGTGCATGTCTGTTAAGGTTAGACTGGGGTGAAGGAGTAACGTGATAGAATTCACTTTGTTAAATAATTACACATTCCTTTGTTAGAAGTTTATCAGCAGACTCTGTGGGTGGCACTTTTCTGACCTTGCTCACCCCAAAATTGGGAAATCTCCCCCACCACAAGGTGAATGGATCTTTCCACAGTTCGCCCCTCGTCCACTCTGATTCCCTCAGCGGGAGGTACGGTGAGATTCTGGCCTGTGACTCTGTTCAGTAGCTGCTCTCCATGTTTCTAAACAAAAACAGTGAAGGTAGGATCTATCAAATCGGAATCCCCCCGGGAGATGACGTGACCAGTAACAACGGCAGCCAGACTCATATCAAAGAAGATAAATAATCCTGCTTTTCCAAGGCTGGGATGAGAGAAATTAGAACAGTAAAGTGGGATTTCCTGAAGAATTATCCTAGCTCAAATGGCTTTCTCCTGCTTCCAGTTTCTATGTAACACCTCCTCCACAATCATCCTCGACACCAGTGCCCCACAAGGCTGTGTCCTCAGCCCCCTACTATACTCCTCATACACCTCTGTCTGTGTGGCCAAATTCCCCCCCAATTCAATGTTCAGGTGTGCTGATGACACCACCGTAGTGGGAGTATGGGATGGGGAGATGGATGGAGATGGTTCCAGTATTTGGAAGTGAGGGGTCAGAGACAGAATATTTAAAAGATGTGTAGGTTCGGTTGATTGGTCATGCTAAATTGCCCCTTAATGTTCCAAGATAAAATCATAGAATCCCTACAGTACAGAAGGAGGCCATTTGGCCCATCGAGCCTGCACTGACACTTTGACCACAATCCCACCTAGCCATTATGCCCATAACCCCACTTGTTACCCCGCTAATCCCCCTAATCTACACAAACTGAGACCCTAACGGGAAGTTTAGCATGAACAATCCTAACCCAGGTGTAACATACATCTTTCAAGTGTGGGAGGAAACCGGAGCACTGGGAGGAAACCCACGCAGACACGAGGAAAACATGCAAACTTCACACAGATGGTCATTCAAGGCTGGAATTGAATCCAGGTCCCTGGTGCTTTGAGGCAGTGGTGCTAACCATTAAACACCACGGAGAAAGTACAACCAGTGGATAGGTGCAAACTCGCAGATCGAGGGGCTAATCCAGCAGGAATGTTAGCTTTTACTATCGTCTAACGGGTTTTCTCAGCTTGTCTGGGTGAGAGTGGGGCTGAAGGGTGGTGAACTGACTGACCATGGCACTGATGTATAGGTCGTTGTTTAAATGGGGGAAGCACGCTGCAGATAAGAAAGGTCACCTATGCCTCTACTGAAGAAATTTGGCATATGCGCTCTGACCCTCACCAACTTTTACAGATGCACCATAGAACTGATTCTTTCTGGTTGTATCACAGCTTGGTATGGGCTCCTGCTCTGACCAAGACCGCAAGGAACTACAAGATCTCATGAATGAAGCCCAGTCCATCACACAAACCAACTTCCCATCTATTGATATTGTCTACACTTCCCACTGCCTCGGAAGAACAGCCAGCATAATCAAGGACCCCACGCACACCAAACATTCTCTGTTCACCTTCTTCCTTCAGGAAAAAGATACAGAAGTCTGAGGTCACATACCAACCAACTCAAAAAACAGCTTCTTCCCTCTTTCCTTCCTTCCTTCTCTATGAATGGTATGCTTTGTCTGTATAGTGCACAAGAAACAATACTTTTTATTGTATACTAATACATATGACAACAACAAATCAAATCATAAAATCATGGACATAAAACGATAGTGATAGTAGGGGACAGTATAGTGAGAGGGATTGGCACTGTTGTCTATACAAAGAGCCAGGAGTCAGGTGTCACCTGCCCAGTACCTGGATTCTGGACATCTGTCCTGGGCTGCAGAGGAATTGCAGTGGGAGGGGGAGGATCCGATCGTTGTGGTCCAGGTAGGTACTAATGACATAGACAGAATGAGGAAGAAGGTTCTGTGTAGATAGCTTGAGAAGCTTGGCACCAGACTATACAACAGAACCCTCAAGTTTATAATCTCTGGATTATTACCTGAGCCATGTGCAAATTGGCATAGGTACCGAAAATTAGCAAGATGAAAGTGTGTTGCAAAGAGTGGTGTGGGGGGAGTGGGTTTTGGTTAATGGGACACTGGCCGGTTTGGGGGGAGTGGGTTTTGGTGAATGGGACACTGGCTGGTTTGGGGGGAGTGGGTTTTGGTTAATGGGACACTGGCTGGTTTGGGGGGAGTGGGTTTTGGTGAATGGGACACTGGCTGGTTTGGGGGGAGTGGGTTTTGGTGAATGGGACACTGGCTGGTTTGGGGGGAGTGGGTTTTGGTGAATGGGACACTGGTGACAGTACTGGGGAAAGTGGGAGCTGTGCTGTGGGAGGTCTACACCTGAACCATGCTGGGACCAGTGTTCTTACAGAACACTCGGGAAATAGAGAGGGCTTTAAACTAAACAGAGTGGGAACTGTTTTGTAGAAGAATATGTAGGCTTACAAAGCAAAAGGATATAGCAGATACAAGGCAGCTATTAAAGTAATATTGGAACATTGGAGAGAGTGCAGAGGAGATTTACCAGGATGCTACCTGGTTTGGAGGGTAGGTCTCATGAGGAAAGGTTGAGGGAGCTGGGGCTTTTCTCTTTAGAATGGAGGAGGATAAGAGGCGACTTCATAGAGGTTTATAAGATGATGAGAGGGATTGATAGATTGGACGTGCAGAGACTATTTCCTCAGGTGGATGTAGCTGTTACTAGGGGGCATAACTATAAGGTTCATGGTGGGAGATATAGGAGGGATGTCCGAGGTAGATTCTTCACTCGGAGAGTGGTTGGGGTGTGGAATGCACTGCCTGCTGTGATAGTGGAGTCGGACACTTTAGGAACTTTCAAACGGTTATTGGATAGGCACATGGAGCACACCAGAATGATAGGGAGTGGGATAGTTTGATCTTGGGATTGGACATAGCTCGGCACAACATTGAGGGCCAAAGGGCCTGTACTGTGCTGTACTGTTCTATGTTCTAATGATACCCAGAGTATGACAGGGAGGGATAAAGTGTACAGATATAAAAAAAAACAACAAATAGGGTCAAAAAGAGAAAAAATGGTAACAAGGCAGAATTAATGGCTCGTTACTTAAATGTACATCATATTCAGCACAAAATAAATGAATTAACAGCACAAATTGAGGTTAATGGGGATGAGCTTATCACCATTACAGAGATGTGGTTACAAGAAGATCAAAACTGGGAACTTAATATCCAGAGATATGAGACTTTACAGAAGGTGTCGTTGCCAATGTTGTCTACCTGATACGCTGCAGGGAAGGATGACCTGAGGGATGGTACATTGGGGAGACCATGCAGACACTACGACAACAGATGAATGAACATCGCTCGGCAATCACCAGGCAAGACTGTTCCCTTCCGGTCACCTGATGAAGGAACCTGAGACTCCTCCAAAAGCTTGTGCTGCCGAATAAAGCTGTTGGACTTTAACCTGGTGTTGTGAGACTTCTTACTGTCCTTTTCATATGGACAGGCAGCAAGGAAAGGCTGGTGGGGTAACTTTGTTAGGACAAGGGAGTGTGATAGCAAGAAATTCTAGAATATATAGCTAGCTTCAGTCATTGTGATCAGGAATGTATTCTCGACTCTTTCCTAACCCACAACAAGGACCATAGACATTGGCTGTTAAACACAGAGTAAGTTATTCAATCTCTTTGATCTGATGTACTGGGTAATGATAGGAGCTCACACAGTATCACACACCAGTCTGTCACTGCCAGCTGTGAATGTCCAATAGCTCACATGTCAGATACCAGAACGATGATGCACTGTTTGTTCCACTGAAAATCACACCCTCTCCTGTCTGCTCTCTATCCCCTCCTGTCTGCTCTCATTCATCTCCTGTCTGCTCTCTATCTCCTCCTGTCTGCTCTCTATCCTCTCCTGTCTGCTCTCTATCCCCTCCTGTCTGCTCTCATTCATCTCCTGTCTGCTCTCTATCCTCTCCTGTCTGCTCTCTATCCTCTCCTGTCTGCTCTCATTCATCTCCTGTCTGCTCTCTATCCTCTCCTGTCTGCTCTCTATCCTCTCCTGTCTGCTCTCTATCCTCTCCTGTCTGCTCTCTATCCCCTCCTGTCTGCTCTCTATCCTCTCCTGTCTGCTCTCTATCTCCTCCTGTCTGCTCTCTATCTCCTCCTGTCTGCTCTCTATCTCCTCCTGTCTGCTCTCTATCCTCTCCTGTCTGCTCTCTATTCTCTCCTGTCTGCTCTCTATCTCCTCCTGTCTGCTCTCTATCATCTCCTGTCTGCTCTCTATCATCTCCTGTCTGCTCTCTATCCCCTCCTGTCTGCTCTCTATCCCCTCCTGTCTGCTCTCTATCATCTCCTGTCTGCTCTCTATCTCCTCCTGTCTGCTCTCTATCCTCTCCTGTCTGCTCTCTATCTCCTCCTGTCTGCTCTCTATCCTCTCCTGTCTGCTCTCTATCCCCTCCTGTCTGCTCTCTATCCCCTCCTGTCTGCTCTCTATCATCTCCTGTCTGCTTTCTATCCCCTCCTGTCTGCTCTCTATCCTCTCCTGTCTGCTCTCTATCATCTCCTGTCTGCTCTCTATCCCCTCCTGTCTGCTCTCTATCCTCTCCTGTCTGCTCTCTATCCCCTCCTGTCTGCTCTCTATCCCCTCCTGTCTGCTCTCTATCATCTCCTGTCTGCTCTCTATCCCCTCCTGTCTGCTCTCTATCCTCTCCTGTCTGCTCTCTATCCTCTCCTGTCTGCTCTCTATCCCCTCCTGTCTGCTCTCTATCATCTCCTGTCTGCTTTCTATCCCCTCCTGTCTGCTCTCTATCCTCTCCTGTCTGCTCTCTATCCCCTCCTGTCTGCTCTCTATCCCCTCCTGTCTGCTCTCTATCATCTCCTGTCTGCTTTCTATCCCCTCCTGTCTGCTCTCTATCCTCTCCTGTCTGCTCTCTATCCCCTCCTGTCTGCTCTCTATCCCCTCCTGTCTGCTCTCTATCATCTCCTGTCTGCTCTCTATCCCCTCCTGTCTGCTCTCTATCCTCTCCTGTCTGCTCTCTATCCTCTCCTGTCTGCTCTCTATCCCCTCCTGTCTGCTCTCTATCATCTCCTGTCTGCTTTCTATCCCCTCCTGTCTGCTCTCTATCCTCTCCTGTCTGCTTTCTATCCCCTCCTGTCTGCTCTCTATCCCCTCCTGTCTGCTCTCTATCCCCTCCTGTCTGCTCTCTATCCTCTCCTGTCTGCTCTCTATCCTCTCCTGTCTGCTCTCTATCCTCTCCTGTCTGCTCTCTATCCTCTCCTGTCTGCTCTCTATCCTCTCCTGTCTGCTCTCTATCCCCTCCTGTCTGCTCTCTATCCCCTCCTGTCTGCTCTCTATCATCTCCTGTCTGCTTTCTATCCCCTCCTGTCTGCTCTCTATCCTCTCCTGTCTGCTCTCTATCCTCTCCTGTCTGCTCTCTATCCCCTCCTGTCTGCTCTCTATCATCTCCTGTCTGCTCTCTATCCCCTCCTGTCTGCTCTCTATCCCCTCCTGTCTGCTCTCTATCCTCTCCTGTCTGCTCTCTATCCTCTCCTGTCTGCTCTCTATCCTCTCCTGTCTGCTCTCTATCCTCCCCTGCCTGCTCTTCCACACCCTCCCCTGTCTGCTCTCCCACACCCTCCCCTGCCTGCTCTCCCAAGGCTCAGCACCATCACAACCCTGCTGTCCCTGTCCCAGTTTGTACCCAATCCCACTCAGCATCACCCCGGTACTCGCTGACTTGCCCTGACTCCCGGTTAAAAAACACCTCGGTTTTAAATTCCTCTCCTTGCTTTCAGGGCTCCCCATGGCCTCCCCACTTCTGACCTCCTCCTGCCCCATCACCCTCCAAAAAAAACCCTGTTACCACTGGGAGGAACACAGATTGAAGGTTTTTGGTTTGAGTTGTGAGGAGGAAAGTTTTTGTTACAGAGCGAGTGGTAATGAGCTGGACCTTACTATCCAGGAGGGGGCTGGAAGTGGACGATTTCACAAGGAAATTGGATGGAGAGTTGAGGGATACAGAGAAGGGGAATGAGAGCGAATGGATTGCTCCATAGAGAGCTAGGATAGACTCGATGGGCTGAATGGCCTCTTCCTGCTCTGTAATGACTCTGTGTGGCTCTGTGCTTCTCCGACCCTCATCTATCAGCACTCCTGCTGTTATTCACTCCATCATTGTGGCTGTGTCTCCAGGTGCCTGAGCCCAAGCTCTGGAATCCCCTCCCTAAACCTCTCCATCTCACCCTCTCCCACTCAGGGACTCCTGAAACTCTGCCTGAACACCAAACCTTTGCTGGCTGGCTTGGGTTTGGTACACGGCTTTGGCCATTTTATTGCATTAAAATTTCGAGGTAAATTCAGCTGCTTGTTATTATTTGACTTTTCTTCCACTTTGTCCAACTGTGGAGAGATCGGCATGACCATCAGTGTGATATATCCTTCCAGCCTCAGTGTTAGATACTCAGATTCACACAGGACATTTGACCAGGGGTCTATGTGATCACCTCGGAGCAGTGAGGGGATCTTCACCACCCTCCTGAATTTGTATAGCTACATTCACTCAGCATTATCCAGGAGTAATCCAGGTACAGGGTCACTCAATCTGATTAAACCCATTTGGAGGGTAAATAGTGACCAGGATGGAAAGGTTGAACATTTTCACACTCTAATTTCTATGTATTTTGACTGGTGACCTATTTTCAGTATTGTAAATCCCTCGACCCCTGACGCACGGTGACAGTCGTGTGTACCATCTACAAGATGCACTGCAGCGACTCACCAAGGCTCCTTAGGCAGCACCTTCCAAACCCACCACTGCTACCATTGAGAAGGACAAGGGCAGCAGATACCTGGGAACACCCCCACCCCTCCCAAAATCCCCCACCCCTGGGAACATCCCCACCCCTCCCAAAATCCCCCACCCCTGGGAACACCCCCACCCAAGTCACTCACCATCCTGATTGGAAATATATCGGCCGTTCCTTCACTGTCTCTGGGTGTAAATCAGGGAACTCCCTCCCTAACAGCACTGTGGGTGCACCTACCCCACAGGGACTGCAGCGGTTCAGACCCAACACCTTCCCCGCAGTGAAATAGAAACAGATTTTAACTGGGTCCAATTATTTCTGCTGCTGAGCTGATGAAGAATTTCAAACTCATTCAACGTGACACCATCTGGAACATATCCAGGGGTTTCATTCAGGGACACTGATGTGAAGAATTAATTTAATAATATTCTCAAATCCCTGGAGTAATTCAGCGTAACTTATCCTCGAAATGATCCTAATTAGTTTATAACACTTTGCAAACCTGAGATTAAAACTTTGACTATTACCTTAACTACTTTGTGCTTTGACCATTCCAGGTGTTTGAATTTATCTTTAAAATGATTCTCATTATCAGCGAGTTTTGGGATCATGAACACAGTGCCAGGAAATCTGACAAACCTCCTCTTATTCTGTGTTCTGTGTGTTTTAATCAGTCAGTGCAGAAAAACACGGTGTATCTCCAGGAAATGCAGTGCCTGTGACTGTCAACACATGTGGAAACGTAGAAACACTCGCAGGATTAAGGAATTTATTTTGGCCAATGTTAAGCAGTCTGTTTACCCTCACTGGGGTCACTCACTCTCTCGCCAACTCGATTGGCACAACACTCAGCAGAGATAACTACATGGAATTAATATCAAAAACATGATTTGATCTGGAGAGGGTTCCCCCACAGCACAATCAGAACGAGTTTTTAAAACTTCATTTATTAGTCACAAGTAAGGCTTACCCTAACACTGCAATGAAGCTACTGTGAAATTATCTCAACTGCCACAGTCCTGTTCGGGTCAATGCACCTCCTCAGCATGTTTTTCGGATTGTGGGAGGAAACTGGAGGAAACCCACGCAGACACGGGGAGAGTGTGCAAACTCTACACAGACAGTGACCCAAGCTGGGAATTGAACCCGGGTCCCTGGCGCTGTGAGACAGCAGTGTGAATCACTGTGTCACCGTGCTGCCCCGGGTCTCTGGCACTGTGAGACAGCAGTGTGAAACACTGTGTCACCGTGCTGCCCCGGGTCCCTGGCACTGTGAGACAGCAGTGTGAATCACTGTGTCACCGTGCTGCCCCGGGTCCTTGGCACTGTGAGACAGCAGTGTGAATCACTGTGTCACCGTGCTGCCCCGGGTCCCTGGCACTGTGAGACAGCAGCGTGAATCACTGTGTCACCGTGCTGCCCCGGGTCCCTGGCACTGTGAGACAGCAGTGTGAATCACTGTGTCACCGTGCTGCCCCGGGTCCCTGGCACTGTGAGACAGCAGTGTGAATCACTGTGTCACCGTGCTGCCCCGGGTCCCTGGCACTGTGAGACAGCAGTGCTAATCACTGTGTCACCGTGCTGCCCCGGGTCCCTGGCACTGTGAGACAGCAGTGTGAATCACTGTGTCACCGTGCTGCCCCGGGTCCCTGGCACTGTGAGACAGCAGTGTGAATCACTGTGTCACCGTGCTGTCCCAGGTCCCTGGCACTGTGAGACAGCAGCGTGAATCACTGTGTCACCGTGCTGCCCCGGGTCCCTGGCACTGTGAGACAGCAGTGTGAATCACTGTGTCACCGTGCTGCCCCGGGTCCCTGGCGCTGTGAGACAGCAGTGTGAATACTTTGTCACCGTGCTGCCCCGGGTCCCTGGCACTGTGAGACAGCAGTGTGAATCACTGTGTCACCGTGCTGCCCCGGGTCCCTGGCACCGTGAGACAGCAGTGTGAATCACTGTGTCACCGTGCTGCCCCGGGTCCCTGGCACTGTGAGACAGCAGTGTGAATCACTGTGTCACCGTGCTGCCCCGGGTCCCTGGCACTGTGAGACAGCAGTGTGAATCACTGTGTCACCGTGCTGCCCCGGGTCCCTGGCACTGTGAGACAGCAGTGTGAATCACTGTGTCACCGTGCTGCCCCGGGTCCCTGGCACTGTGAGACAGCAGTGTGAATCACTGTGTCACCGTGCTGCCCCGGGTCCCTGGCACCGTGAGACAGCAGTGTGAATCACTGTGTCACCATGCTGGCCCGGGTCCCTGGCACTGTGAGACAGCAGTGTGAATCACTGTGTCACCGTGCTGCCCAGGGTCCCTGGCACTGTGAGACAGCAGTGTGAATCACTGTGTCACCGTGCTGCCCAGGGTCCCTGGCACTGTGAGACAGCAGTGTGAATCACTGTGTCACCATGCTGGCCCGGGTCCCTGGCACTGTGAGACAGCAGTGCTAATCACTGTGTCACCGCGCTGCCCAGGGTCCCGAGCACTGTGAGACAGCAGTGCTAATCACTGTGTCACCGTGCTGCCCCGGGTCCCTGGCACTGTGAGACAGCAGTGTGAATCACTGTGTCACCGTGCTGCCCCGGGTCCCTGGCACTGTGAGACAGCAGTGTGAATCACTGTGTCACCGTGCTGCCCAGGGTCCCTGGCGCTGTGAGACAGCAGTGTGAATCACTGTGTCACCGTGCTGCCCCGGGTCCCTGGGGCTGTGAGACAGCAGTGTGAATCACCGTGTCACCGTGCTGACCCGGGTCCCTGGCGCTGTGAGACAGCAGTGTGAATCACCGTGTCACCGTGCTGCCCCGGGTCCCTGGCACTGTGAGACAGCAGTGCTAATCACCGTGTCACCGTGCTGCCCAGGGCCCCTGGCACTGTGAGACAGCAGTGTGAATCACTGTGTCACCGTGCTGCCCCGGGTCCCTGGCACTGTGAGACAGCAGTGTGAATCACTGTGTCACCGTGCTGCCCCGGGTCCCTGGCACCGTGAGACAGCAGTGTGAATCACTGTGTCACCATGCTGGCCCGGGTCCCTGGCACTGTGAGACAGCAGTGTGAATCACTGTGTCACCGTGCTGCCCAGGGTCCCTGGCACTGTGAGACAGCAGTGTGAATCACTGTGTCACCGTGCTGCCCAGGGTCCCTGGCACTGTGAGACAGCAGTGTGAATCACTGTGTCACCATGCTGGCCCGGGTCCCTGGCACTGTGAGACAGCAGTGCTAATCACTGTGTCACCGCGCTGCCCAGGGTCCCGAGCACTGTGAGACAGCAGTGCTAATCACTGTGTCACCGTGCTGCCCCGGGTCCCTGGCACTGTGAGACAGCAGTGTGAATCACTGTGTCACCGTGCTGCCCCGGGTCCCTGGCACTGTGAGACAGCAGTGTGAATCACTGTGTCACCGTGCTGCCCAGGGTCCCTGGCGCTGTGAGACAGCAGTGTGAATCACTGTGTCACCGTGCTGCCCCGGGTCCCTGGGGCTGTGAGACAGCAGTGTGAATCACCGTGTCACCGTGCTGACCCGGGTCCCTGGCGCTGTGAGACAGCAGTGTGAATCACCGTGTCACCGTGCTGCCCCGGGTCCCTGGCACTGTGAGACAGCAGTGCTAATCACCGTGTCACCGTGCTGCCCAGGGCCCCTGGCACTGTGAGACAGCAGTGTGAATCACTGTGTCACCGTGCTGCCCCGGGTCCCTGGCACTGTGAGACAGCAGTGTGAATCACTGTGTCACCGTGCTGCCCCGGGTCCCTGGCACTGTGAGACAGCAGTGTGAATCACTGTGTCACCGTGCTGCCCCGGGTCCCTGGCACTGTGAGACAGCAGTGTGAATCACTGTGTCACCGTGCTGCCCCGGGTCCCTGGCACTGTGAGACAGCAGTGTGAATCACTGTGTCACCGTGCTGCCCCGGGTCCCTGGCACTGTGAGACAGCAGTGTGTATCACTGTGTCACCGTGCTGCCCCGGGTCCCTGGCACTGTGAGACAGCAGTGTGAATCACTGTGTCACCGTGCTGCCCCGGGTCCCTGGCACTGTGAGACAGCAGTGTGAATCACTGTGTCACCGTGCTGTCCCAGGTCCCTGGCACTGTGAGACAGTAGGGAACTAAGGTGATTGGGTACATGGTTGATAGTCAATCTGGGACTTGCTAAGGGATAGGATAGGGGAGATGGGCAGAAGGGTTTGGTGGGTTTGAAGAATGTGAATTTTGAGATTAAATTATTCCAGAGAACCTGGGTTTAGTTGTGTGAGATGTACAGAAAGAGACTAATGTTTAAATTCCCCTTCAAAAGGCACTGGGTTTGTGGTTTCTGTGGCTCCTGTTCTCTCCAGTCTGCATATTAAACACAGCTTCAAGTATTTCCCGGAACGGGTCTGTTTCTTTAGGGATGGTGGGATGGATGAGGGAAGGTTATTGCTGATGGTGTCTGCCTGTGTTTGACCTTCAGAGGGTTGTGTCAATGGTGACAGTAAACAGCATGAAGCCAGTAATTAAACCGTTCCCTTGGCAATGGAACTGAACCCGCTGCTTTGAGGGAGAGGATGGTGACAGTAAGTGACAGAGAATTCCCCCCCCCCCGAGTGCACTGCGTTCCCCCCACAAGCCCACCCTCCCCACATGCTGGGCAGCTGCTCCAGTCTCCGGGGACCGGTCTAAAACATCAGTGAGGGAGGCAGCAGGTCGCACCAACCCAATATCAATGGGGGAGGCAGAGGGAGGCTGAGGGAGTCAGCAAGTGCCAGTCACTCGGATTAAACACTGACTCACTCACTAACAGCCCTGCCAGATCAGAACCATGTACAAAACCCCTGCCAAAGTGGTGACGTGGTGTGCTGTCCTGGTGTGCATTTGCAAACAGCTGATCGCCCCTGCCTTCACCGTGCCAGCCTGTGTCTCCCCCTCACTCCATCCTTCTGCTACTGAACCTGCTCAGGGTTCAGTTCCCAACCCAGCTCCTGGGATCCATTGTCTAATTGGTGATATTAACCGGATCTCCAAGTCCACCAAACTTCCATTCCACCCACACCCAGACTGGGATCAGAGCTGGAGATAGTTACACAGAAACAGAAACGTAGAACAGTCCAGCACAGTACAGTACAGGCCCTTCGGCCCTCAATGCTGTGCCGAGCTATGTCCAATCCCAAGATCAAACTATCCCCTCCCTATCATTCTGGTGTGCTCCATGTGCCTATCCAATAACCACTTGAAAGTTCCTAAAGTGTCCGACTCCACTATCACAGCAGGCAGTGCATTCCACACCCCAACCACTCTCTGAGTAAAGAATCTACCTCGGACATCCCTCCTATATCTCCCACCATGAAGCTTATAGTTATGCCCCATAGTAACAGCTACATCCACCCGAGGAAATAGTCTCTGCACGTCCCCTCTATCTATCCCCCTCGTCATCTTATAAACCTCTATTAAGTCGCCCCTCATCCTCCTCCATTCTAAAGAGAAAAGCCCCAGCTCCCTCAACCTTTCCTCATAAGACCTACCCTCCAAACCAGGCAGCATCCTGGTAAATCTCCTCTGCACTCTCTCCAATGCTTCCACATCCTCCTTATAGTGAGGTGACCAGAACTGAACACAATATTCCAAATGTGGTCTCACCAAGGTCCGGTATAGTTGCAGCATAACCCCACGGCTCTTAAACTCAAACCCCCTGTTAATAAACACTAACACACTATAAGCCTTCTTCACGGCTCTACCACTTGAGTGGCAACCTTCAGAGATCTGTGGATATGAACCCCAAGATCTCTCTGTTCCTCCACATTTCTCAGAACCCTGCTGTTGACCCTGTAATCCACATTCAAGTTTGTCCTACCAAAATGAATCACCTCACACTTATCAGGGTTAAACTCCATCTGCCACTTTTCAGCCCAGCTCTGCATCCTATCAATGTGTCTTTGCATCCTGCAAGAGCCCTCCACCTCATCCACCAATCCTGGTGCCATCAGCAAATTTACACTATCTGGAGAGGGGCTGGTCCAGTAAGCAGCCCCCTTCCAGCAGCCTCCACTGACCCCCCACATCCCTGACAGGGTTTAACGCTGCCCAGCAAGTTAATTCCAAATAACCAACCCCCCCGGGGCAGGGAGTCTCACTGTCAGCAACTAATAAATAAATAAAGTCATCACAGTCACAGATAGCCATCGGCTCCTCTCCCCTCCACAGTGATTTAACCTGAGGGTCAGCACTCCTCGGGTCAGGGTCAATCTGAAGAAGGTGGGGCCTCCATGAAGAACCTCAGCCAGTCTGGGAGTCGAACCCGCACTGTTGGCATCGCTCTGCATCAGAAACCAACCATCCAGTTAACTGAGCTAAACTGAATGGGCTGGAACTGAGGGAACACTGCACTGTCAGAGGGTCAGTGCTGAGGGAGCGCCGCACTGTCAGAGGGTCAGTGCTGAGGGAGTGCCGCACTGTCAGGGGGTCAGTGCTGAGGGAGTGCCGCACTGTCAGAGGGTCAGTGCTGAGGGAGTGCCGCACTGTCAGAGGGTCAGTGCTGAGGGAGTGCCGCACTGTCAGAGGGTCAGTGCTGAGGGAGCGCCGCACTGTCAGGGGGTCAGTGCTGAGGGAGTGCCGCACTGTCAGAGGGTCAGTGCTGAGGGCCGCACTGTCAGAGGGTCAGTACTGAGGGAGTGCCGCACTGTCAGAGGGTCAGTGCTGAGGGAGTGCCGCACTGTCAGAGGGTCAGTGCTGAGGGAGTGCCGCACTGTCAGAGGGTCAGTGCTGAGGGAGTGCCGCACTGTCAGAGGGTCAGTGCTGAGGGAGTGCCGCACTGTCAGAGGGTCAGTGCTGAGGGAGTGCCGCACTGTCAGAGGGTCAGTGCTGAGGGAGTGCCGCACTGTCAGAGGGTCAGTGCTGAGGGAGTGCCGCACTGTCAGAGGGTCAGTGCTGAGGGAGTGCCGCACTGTCAGAGGGTCAGTGCTGAGGGAGTGCCGCACTGTCAGAGGGTCAGTGCTGAGGGAGCGCCGCACTGTCAGAGGGTCAGTGCTGAGGGAGTGCCGCACTGTCAGAGGGTCAGTGCTGAGGGAGTGCCGCACTGTCAGAGGGTCAGTGCTGAGGGAGTGCCGCACTGTCAGAGGGTCAGTGCTGAGGGAGTGCCGCACTGTCAGAGGGTCAGTACTGAGGGAGTGCCGCACTGTCAGAGGGTCAGTGCTGAGGGAGTGCTGCACTGTCAGAGGGTCAGTGCTGAGGGAGTGCCGCACTGTCAGAGGGTCAGTGCTGAGGGAGCGCCGCACTGTCAGAGGGTCAGTACTGAGGGAGTGCCGCACTGTCAGAGGGTCAGTGCTGAGGGAGTGCCGCACTGTCAGAGGGTCAGTCTTCTCACTATCTTGTGAAGACAGATTTTAAGGTCAGACCTGGTTCTTGCGGCTTGGTTTTGGGAAGACAGTTCCGGGTTCTGGGCACTGGGCTGAAAACTGAGACTCAGCACGAACAAGGAAGGAATCTGTTAAAATGAATGAAGATGAGTTTCTGGTGGTCAGAAAAACATTCAGTTCAAACCAGAAGCAGGAAGGTGAAGGCCTGACAAATAAACTGCTCATTACCCATACTCAGGGTGAAAATAGTGGCTATGTGGAGTAGTTACTCTGAATCTGTATTTCCCATCGAGGAAAAGATCAGCAGACTAAAAAATTATTATTGAGACAGGGACAGAAGCTCAACTTATCACAAGCCCAATGACTGTAATACAGAAAATACCTGATTTATTATTATCACATGTGTTAGTACACAATGAAAAGTATTGGTTCTTCAAAGCATACCGTTCATAGAGACAGAAAGGAGAGAGTGCAGAATGTAGTGTCACAGTCACAGCAAGGGTGTAGAGAAAGAGCAACTTCATCATCTCATTGAACCCTTGACAAAGTCCCGCACAAGAGATTATTGTGCAAGATTAAAGCATATGGGATTAGGGGAAATGTATTGAGATGGACAGAAAACTGGTTGACAGAAAGAAAACAGGAATTAATGGGTGCTTTTCAAATTGGCAGGCAGTAACTAGCGAGATGCCGCAAGGATCAGTCCTGGGACCCCAGCTATTCACAATATATATTAATGAGTTGGATGAGGGAACATTTCAAAGTTTGCAGATGATACCAAGCTGGGTGAGAGGGTGAACTGATAAGGATGCAGAGATCCTTCAGAATGATCTGGGTGAGTGAGCAGATACAGTTTAATTAAATGTGAGGTTATTCACTTTGGAAGCAAAAACAAGGCAGCAGATTACTACCTGAATGGGTGTAAATTGGGAGAGGGGAGTGTGCAGAGGGATCTGGGTGTCCTTGTGCACCAGTCACTGAAGGTAAGCAGGCAGGTACAGCAGGCGGTAAAGAAGGTAAATGGTATGTTGGCCTTCATTGTGAGAGGTTTCGATTACAGGAGCAGGGATGTGTTGTTGCAGTTATACAGGGCCTTGGTGAGGCCACACCTAGAGTATTGTGTACAGTTTCAGTCTCCTTTTCTGAGGCAGGATGCTCTTGCTTTCAGAGGGAGTGCAGCGAAAGTTTACCAGGCGGATTCCAGGGATGGTGGGACTGATATATGAGGGGAGATTGACCAGGTTAGGATTGTTTTCACAGGAGTTCAGATGAACAAAAGGGGATCTCATAGAGAGTTATAAAATTCTAACAGGACTAGACAGGGGAGATGCAGGGAGGATGTTCCTGATGGTGGGGGAGTCCAGAACTGAGGATTCAGGGTAAACCATTTAGGATGGAGGTGAGGGGACATTTCTTCACCCAAAGAGTGGTGAGCCTGTGGAATTCATTACCACAGGAAGTAGTTGATGACAAAACATTGAACGTATTCAAGAGGCAGCTGGATATAGCACTTGAGGTGAATGGGGTCAAAGGTTATGGGGAGAAAGCAGAATTAGGCTTTTGAGTTGAATGATCAGCCGTGATTGTGATAGTGGAGCAGGCTCGAAGGGCTGAATGGCCTCCTCCTGCTCCTATCCTATGTTTCCTCCCACACTCCAAAGATGTTGCTGGTTAGGTGCATTGACCATACTAAGTTCCCCCTCACTGTGCCTGAACAGACGCTGGAGTGTGGCAACGAGGGGATTTTCTCAGTAACTTCATTGCAGTGTTAATGTAAGCCAACTTGTAACACTTTAAACATTAAAATCTTTAAAAATATTCTACCTGCAACAACATGGTCTGGGCCAGCATTTATTGCCCATCCCTAATTGCCCTTGAGAAGGTGATGGTGAGCTGCCTTCTTTAACTGTTACAGTCCATGAAGTGTAGGTGCACCTACAGTGCTGTTAGGGAGGGAGTTCCAGGATTTTGACCCAGTGACGGTGAAGGAGCAGCGATATATTTTGAGGTCAGGATGGTGAGTGAGTTGAAGGGGAACTTGCAGGTATTGTTGTTCCCAGGTATCTGCTACCCTTGTCCTTCTCGCTAGCAGTGGTTGTGAGTTTGGAAGGGGCTAACTTTGAGCAGTTTGGGTCTGTGAGTCCTTTGGAGTTTAGAATGAGAGGTGATCTTACTGAAACATAAAATTCTGAGTGGTTTTGACAGAGTTAATTTCTCCTCATGGGACAATCTAGAAGCAGGAAGCTTGGTGTCAAAAATAATGGGTCTCCCGTTGAAGATGGAGCTGAGGAGAAGTTTCTTCTCAGAGTCTGGGATTCTCTCCCCCAGAGAGCAGTGAGGTTGGGGGCAGCGAATAGACTCCAGGCCGAGTTAGACAGATTTCAGATCAACAAGAGGGTCCAGGGTTATGGGAGACAGACAGGAAAGTGGAGGGAAGACAACCATTCAAATCAGTCATGGTTGCAATGAATAACAGCACAAGCTGAAAGGGCTGAATGGCCTTCTCCTGCTCCTAATTCATTTTAATTATTTCCATCATCTGAAGCATCTTGATTGAACTTTCGAAACCTGAGACAATATGACCATAGTCTGTTACAACCAGCCTTCCTGAATCTGCGTTCTGCCTCTTCCTGAGTTCCAAGCTCCAGCTCAAAGCTGGAAGAAAATTCCTTCAATAAAGGACAAGGTCCCATCCTTCCTTCTGGATTCTCTGTCGGAATCCATCATCGTCACCCTGCCAGCTGAACCACAAGTCCTCTCGGCATTCCCCAAACACTCGGGATGAGGGTTTTGTCTCTGCCTCCTGGTGTTTAATGGTTGGTGGCGAATGGAATGCTGGCCTTTATAGCGAGGGAGATAGAATGTAAAGGCAGGGAGGTCTTGCTGCAACTGTACAGGGCACTGGTGAGGCCGCAGCTGGAGTACTGCGTGCAGTTTTGGTCGCCGCACTTGTGCAAGGATATTTTGGCCTTGGAGGGAGTGCAGAGGAGGTTCACTAGGCTGATACCGGAGATGAGGGGGTTGGACTATGAAGAGAGACTAAATAGACTGGGTCTGTACTCGTTGGAGTTTAGAAGGATGAGGGGGGATCTTATAGAGATGTATAAGATAATGAAAGGGATGGATAGGGTAGAGGTAGAGAGATTCTTCCCGCTCAGAAAGGACAGCAGGACTAGAGGGCACAGCCTCAAGATAAGGGTGGGGGGGGGAGGTGCAGTTTAGATCAGAGTCGAGGAGGAAGTTCTTCACTCAAAGGGTGGTGAATCTCTGGAATTCTCTGCCTGTTGAAGTGGTGGAGGCTGCCTCGCTAAATATATTTAGAACATAGAACACTACAGCACAAACAGGCCCTTCGGCCCATGAGTTGCGCCGATCACATCAACACCTATCTATAACCCCCAATCCCATTAAACCCCATATACTCATCCAGAAGTCTTTTAAAAGACCCCAGCGAGTTTGCCTCCACCACCACTGACGGCAGCCGATTCCACTCACTCACCACCCTCTGAGTGAAAAACTTACCCCTAACATCACTTCTGTACTTTCCTCCCCGCACCTTAAATCTGTGTCCTCTCGTAGCGACCATTTCAACCCGGGGAAATAGCCTCTGAGAATCCACCCTATCCATTCCTCTCAACATTTTATAAACCTCTATCAGGTCGCCTCTCAACCTTCGTCTCTCCAGGGAAAAGAGACCCAGCTCCCTCAACCTAACTTCATAAGGCATGCCTCCCAGTCCAGGCAACATCCTTGTAAATCTCCTCTGTACCCTTTCAATAGCTTCTACATCTTTCCTATAGTGAGGCGACCAGAACTGCGCACAGTACTCCAAATGAGGCCTGACAAGGGTCTTATAAAGTCATTATTTAAGTCATGGGTAGATAGGTTTTTGACAGGCAAGGGAATTAAGGGTTATGGGGAGAAAGCGGGAAAGTAGAACTGATCCACTTCAGATCAGCCATGATCTTATTGAATTGCGGGGCAGGCTCAAAGGGCTAGATGGCCTACTCCTGCTCCTATTTCTTATGTTCTTATGAGATGCTGAATCTTTGTGTTTCTGGAGTTGCCAGCCTTTCCCCACACCATCGCGCTTCCTGCCCCTGCTTCCTGTCACTGGTGATCTGTATATTTCTCCTGGAACGTGAGTGAATAGAGATTTGAATTGGAGAAACAGAAGTTCTGGTTTAATTACAATAACCCTGCTGCCTGTGCAGAGGAATTTAAAGAGTTTATCCTGTAGAGTTAGCTTAGATAACACTAAAAGAGAGAAATCATTTCCAAGCACTGTGATTTCTGATGTGGTGACCATTTACATTCATTGTCCATTTTTAAACATTTGCTGTTTGAATGTCTAATCTGTACAAATCTCCCCAGATGACCATAATCCGTAAATCCCAGGCTGTGATGGAGTCTCTAACGTGGCAGTGATTTGTTCCCATTGCTTTCTCAGTTATTTATCACAATAAGAGTCAGAAAGTGCTGCAAATAAACAGCAGGGTGGACAAGCAGAGAGAGAGATCAAGGCCATTCAGCCCATCATATCAGGGCTGGCCAGATGAAGCAGCTCCCCAATGAGACCCACTCTCCTGCTCTATCACAATGCCTGCTGAAGTCCAGGTCTGAGGTGTTCAAATCAGGCAACCCTGACCTAAACAGGAAAGCCAGATACAATCCACAGAGATCCATCAAAGATGCCATTAGTACCTAACCCTAACCCTAATCCTGCAAGTGACAGTGAAACAACATGCTTCCAAGGCCCTCCTCCCGTGCTTACTCCTGGCAAATCTCCAATCTCTGGAAAACAAGCTAGACAAACTTAAAACCAGCCTCACTTTTCAAAGGGAACTGTGAGACTGCTGCGTGCTCTGCTTCACGGAGATGTGGCTCACTCCTGCTTCACCGGACAGTGCCCCACAAGCAGAGGGGCTTCTCAATCCATCGACTGGACTGTACATTGGCCTCAGGCAAGATTAGGGGAGGTGAGGTCTGCCTCCTTAATCAACACCTTGTGGTGCCTACACATAGCTTCACTGGCAACTTTCTGCTCCCCGGACCTTTGATTTGATTTATTATTGTCACGTGTATTCGCATACAGTGAAAAGTATAGTTTCTTGTGCATACCGTTCATAGAAAAGGAAAGAACAAAGAACAAAGAACAACCCAGCACAGGAAGCAGGCCCTTCGGCCCAATGAGCCCGTGCCGCCGCATCACCCTACACCTACCCTGCCCTGCGTGTCTGTGAGTGGAACCCCTAATGTAGCCAGATTCAGGGGAGAATAGTGTCAATTTGGTAAACCAATCAGCCTAAGAGCACATCTTTGGGGTGTGGGAGGAAACCAGAGCGCCCGGAGGAAACCCACGCAACCACAGGGAGAATGCGCAAACTCCCACAGACACCGGCCCAAATCCATGTATCTGCACAGCTAGCAGTGCTAGTCACTGAGCTGTCGTGGTGCCCATCTGCTGGTCCAGGTTTAAGCACACTCAACGACACGAAGTACTAGGCCACTCCTGGAACCTCCAAGAGCAGCCCACGCACGACCCACCGTGTGCATGCCCCTCGTTAGACAACAAGGTGGACCAACACACCTGCAGAATAGAAAGACAAAAACATTAACATGTAATACTACATTTCCGGTGTCTCCTGAGGCTCTGACCCTTTTTAATACCTCCTACAACCCTCCATCCCTGTTTCGCTCGTGTCTATCTAAGAAAACCTTAAACAAGTCCAACGTGCCTGCCTCCACCACCCTACTCGGTAGCGCGTTCCATACCCCCACGACCCTCTGCGTGAAGAACCTTCCTCTCACATCCAAATTATACTTCTCCCCCCTCACCCTTAGATCGTGACCTCTTGTAATTGTCCCCAATCTAGGGAACAGCCTACCACTGTTTACTCTATCTGTTCCCTTCAGTATTTTATATACCTCTATCATATCACCCCTTAATCTCCATCTTTCCAAGGAGAAAACCAGTTTCTCCAACCTTTCCTCGTAACCCAGTCCCCCCATGCCAGGCAACATCCTGGTAAACCTCCTCTGCACCCTTTCCAGAGACTCCACATCCTTCCGGTAGTAAGGTGACCAGAACTGGACGCAGTACTCCAAATGCGGTCTAACCAACGTTCTGTACAACTGAAGCATTAGACGGCAGCTTTTATACTCTATACTCCTTCCTATAAAGGCTAACATCCCATAAGCTTTCTTCGCAACCTTCTCTACCTGTGACGCAACCTTCATGGATTTGTGAACCTGCACTCCCAGGTCCCTCTGTACGTCTATACTCCTAATCGGTCTACCTTTTATCACATAGCTCCTCTCTACATTATTCCTTCCAAAATGCATCACCTCGCATTTGTCAGGATTAAATTCCATCTGCCACCTATCTGCCCAATGTACCAACCTATCTATATCCTGCTGTATCACCTGACATTCTACCTCAGTATCCGCCAACCCTGCCATCTTGGTGTCATCTGCAAACTTGCTGATCACACCACCTACGCTCTCTTCCAAGTCATTTATGTAGACTACAAAGAGGAGAGGTCCCAGTACTGAGCCCTGCGGCACACCACTGGTCACTGGCCTCCAGCCCGAAAAGGTCCCCTCCACAACTACCCTCTGTCTCCTATTGCCCAGCCAGTTCTCAATCCACCTAGCTACCTGTCGTTGTATCCCATGTGCCTTAACCTTTTCTACCAGCCTACCATGAGGGACTTTGTCAAACGCCTTACTGAAATCCATATAGATGACATCAACGGCTTGTCCATCGTCAACCGTTTTTGTCACCTCCTCAAAGAATTCCACCAGATTCGTAAGGCATGACCTCCCTCTAACAAAGCCATGTTGCGTATCCCCAATCAGACCGCAACGCTCCAAATGCTCATACATCCTATCCTTAAGAATTTTTTCCAATAATTTTCCTACCACCGATGTCAAACTCACCGGTCTATAATTTCCAGGGTTATCCCTGCTACCTTTTTTGAACAGCGGTACCACATTAGCTACCCTCCAGTCTTCTGGGACCTCACCTGTGTCCAAAGAAGAGACAAAGATTTGCGCCAGAGGCCCAGCAATTTCATCTTTCACCTCCCTAAGCAGCCTGGGATAAATACCATCAGGCCCCGGAGCTTTATCCGTCCTTACGCTACCTAAAAGCCCTAGCACTTCCTCTCTTGTAATAGATATTTCCTGCAACTGATCCTCAGCTCCCTCCAAGAGACCGCACGATTCCGAACCCCTCTCCTTCGTGAATACCGACGCAAAGTATTCATTCAGGATCTCCCCCATTCCCTCCGACTCAATACATAGCTCCCCTCCTTTGTCCCTAAGAGGACCAATTTTCCCTCTAACCACTCTCTTGCTCCTAATATAGGAGTAAAATGCCTTTGGATTTTCCTTAATCCTATCAGCCAAAGCCATTTCATGCCCTCTCTTCGCCCTTCTAATTCCCCTTTTTAGCTCCCTCCTACTCTCTCTATATTCCTCCAGTGCACTCTCCATTCCCAGTGGTTTCGACCTAACATACGCCTCCCTCTTCTTCCTGACCAAGTCTTCGATACCCCCTGTAATCCACGGCTCTCTAATCCTACCTTTCCCATCCTTCCGCTTAACTGGAACATGCCTTTCCTGCAGCATTTTCATTTTGCCCTTAAAAGCCTCCCACTTGCCGACCGTGGACTTGCCAGCTAACAGTCCCTCCCAATCAGTGTCCTTCAGCTCCCTCCTAATCCTGCTATAGCTCGCCTTTCCCCAGTTCAACACACTCCCGTTCGGCCGACACTCATCCCTTTCCATTTTTATCCTAAAGTAGACAGACTTGTGGTCACTGTTAGCCACATGTTCGCCTACCTCTATCTCAACCACCTGCCCCGGCTCATTACCCAACACTAAATCCAGTATAGCCCCTCCCCTAGTCGGGCTAGTTACATACTGTTCTAGAGACCCTTCCAAAACACATTTCACAAACTCCTCTCCCTCCGTACCCCCAGCTCTAGGCCCCCTCCAATCCACTCCAGGAAGATTAAAGTCACCCACTACAACCACCCTATTCTTCCTGCACCTATCCAAAATGCCCCTGCAAATGCCTTCCTCCACTGACCTCGGGCTGTTGGGTGGCCTATAGTACACCCCTAGCAACGTAATCTCTCCCTTTTTATTCCTCAACTCCACCCACAGTGACTCAATCCCTATCTCTTCCATACCGTCCTCCCTCTGCACTACTGTGATGTGCTCCTTTACTAACAGTGCCACCCCTCCACCTCTCTTCAACCCTCCTCTGACACACCTAAAACACTTATACCCAGGAACATTCAGCTGCCAGTCCTGCCCTTCTCCGTTACAGCCACCACATCTAACTTCCTCACAAACATCAAGGCCCTAAGCTCATCCGTTTTTCCTGTCACACTCCTAGCATTGAAACAGACACAGTTCAACCCACCAGTGTCCCTCGGAACCTCCTTCTCCCTGATAATTTTCCTTTCACCCAACTCTTTCCCGGCCCCAGTGTCTAATGAGCTATCAGCCACATCCCCACCCCCCGTCCCTATTAGTTTAAACCATTCCTAAACACCCCAGCTAACCTCCCCGCTAAGACACTAGTTCCCCTTCCATTCAAATTTTCCCCACCCCTCCTGTACAGTTGCCCTTCTCTCATAAACACCTCCCAGTGGTCCACAAAAGTAAAGCCCTCCACCCTACACCAATCCCTCAGCCATGCATTCAGCTGCATGATCTCGTCATTCTTTGCCCTGCTTGTACTGGGCAGCAACCCAGAGAGTGCCACCCTGGAGGTCCTGCTCTTTAGTTTGGACCCCAACTCCCTAAATTGCCTACGTACCGCTACCCTCTTCCTCCTTTCTACATCCCTCTCCCCCACGTGTATTATTACCTCAGCCTGTGCCCCCTCCCCTTTCAAAATTCCCTCTACCCTCTCTGTTACGTCCTGTACCCCTGCTCCAGGGAGGCAGACCACCATCCTGGAGTCACGCCTCTGTCCACAGAACCTCCTGTCAATGCCTCGGACCCTCCCATCCCCTACCACTATCACCTTGCCAGCCCCCTTCTGTCCCTCTAAGTCATTCTGGCCCCCCCGCCTATCCTTTTGTGCCCCTGTCGATGAATCCTGGGGGGCCACAGGGGAGGCCGGGGGACCCTGACTATTCTTCTTCTGCCTCTTTTTCCGCCTAACAGTCGTCCACCCATCCTGCTCTTCAGCCCTTGGGACCTCTTCCTGCTCATGGTTCCTAGCCATTATCTCCTCGTTTTCCCTGACCAGAAACACATCCTCTAAACGCCCCTCGAGTTGCCTGATCCGGGCCCTCAAGCGCTGCAACTCGAAACATTTAGCACAGATGTGGACCTTGGGGAGACGTGACGCCACCAAGAACTCCCACATGCGGCACCTAACACAGCTTACATTCCTCCCCATAGCTCCTGCCGTGTCCCAACCTCCTGTATGTGGCAAAAGGTAGAAAACTGCAACTCACCTTCTCCAAGCCTGCTCTCGCCTAAGCCCAGCGAGCCAAAGCCCTTCTCACTCAGCTCCCACTCACTCCACTGCCCACTCCCGACGCTGCCCACTGTGTGCCGCTGCCTCCTTTTTAGGAGAGGGTGCAGAATGTAGTGTTCCAGCCATAGCTAGGGTGCAGAGAAAGGTCAACTTAGTGTGAGGTAGGTCCACTGAAAAGTCTGACAGCAGCAGGGAAGAAGCTGTTCTTGAACATAGAACATAGAACATTACAGCGCAGAACAGGCCCTTCGGCCCACGATGTTGCGCTGACCAGTTTTTTTTTAAAAAAGAAAACACTGACCCACTAATCTAAACCAATCCCTTTCCATCCATAAACCTATCCACGGATCTCTTAAACGCCCCCAAACTAGACGCATTTACAACTGCAGCAGGCAGGGCATTCCAATCCCTCACCACCCTCTGGGTAAAGAACCTACCCCTGACATTCGTCCTATAACTACCCCCCCTTAATTTAAAGCTATGCCCCCTCGTGCTAGCTTTCTCCATCCGAGGAAAAAGGCTATCACTGTCCACCCTATCTGAACCTCTAATCATCTTATATGTTTCAATAAGATCCCCTCTTAGCCTCCTTCTTTCCAGCGAAAACAACCCCAAATCCCTCAGTCTCTCCTCATAGGACCTCCCCACCATACCAGGCACCATCCTAGTAAACCTCCTCTGCACCCTCTCCAAAGCCTCCACATCCTTCCTGTAATGTGGAGACCAGAACTGCACACAATACTCCAAGTGCGGCCGCACCAGAGTTGTGTACAGTTGCAACATGACGCTGCGACTCCTAAATTCAATCCCCCTACCAATAAACGCCAAGACACCGTACGCCTTCTTAACAACCTTATCTACTTGATTCCCAACTTTCAGGGATGATTCCCAACTTTCAGGGATTGATACGTGACCTCAGACTTTTGTATCTTTTTCCCGATGGAAGAAGGTGGAAGAGAGAATGTCCGGGGTGTGTGGGGTCCTTAATTATGCTGGCTACTTTGCCGAGGCAGCAGGAAGCGTAGACAGAGTCAATGGATGGGAGGCTGGTTTGTGTGATGGATTGGGCTACATTCACGACCTTTTGTAGTTCCTTGTGGTCTTGGGCAGAGCAGGAGCCCATACCAAGCTGTGATACAACCAGAAAGAATACTTTCTATGGTGTATCTTTAAAAGTTAGTGAGAGTTGTAGCTGACATGCCAAATTTCCTTAGTCTTCTGAGAAAGTGGAGGCGTTGGTGGGGCTTTCTTAACTATAGTGTTGGCGTGGGGGGGATCAGGACAGGTTGTTGGTGATCTGGACACCTAAAAACTCTCAACCCTTTCTACTTCATCCCTGTTGATGTAGACAGGGGCACGCTCTCCTTTACACTTCCAGAAGTCAATGACAATCACCTTCATTTTGTTGACATTGAGGGAGAGATTATTGTTGCCAGAATATCTGACACTGAAATGTTGCCCCTACCACCCTCTGCGGGATTCACCTCCATTATCCCGATGGCAGTTTACATCCCACCCCATGCGGATGTGACAATTGTGCTGAATGAAATATACACCAACACGAATAGTCTTGAGACAAAACATCCCAAGGCCTTGTTCATCGTGGTCAGGGACTTCAATCAGGCCAAGCTCAAGAGCATATTACCAAGTTACCACCAATACGTCTCCTGTTCCACCAGAGGCCCAATCATCCTAGACCAATCATACACAAATATCAAACATGCTTTTCGCCCGCCCACACTTAGGCAAATCAGACCACAAGGCTGTGCTCCTGCTCCCGGCTTACAAGCAAAAACTGAACCGGGAGAATCCATCAAAGAGAGTCGTTCAGTGTTGGTCTGAAGAATTGGATGATCTCCTATAGGACTGCTTGGAGTCAGTGGACTGGTCAATGTTTGAAAACCCTGTGACCAGCCTGAACGAGTACACCACCACAGTAACTGACTGCATTAGTAAGTGTGTAGAAGGCTGTGTGAAAAGGAGCAAATCCATGTGTTCCCCAACCGGAAACCACGGATGAACAGGGATATCCACTGCTTGCTGAAGTCCAGGCCTGAGGTGTTCAAGGCAACCCTGATATATACAAGAAAATCAGATACGATCTAAGGAGATCCATCAAAGATGTCAAATGACAGTATTGGACCAAGCTGGAGTCGACTATGGAAGGTCTACAAGACAGGACAGGCTACTAGATGAAGGCAGGTAAAATCACCAGCTCCCCAATGAGCTCAACACATTCTATGCCCATTTGGAGTAAGAGGCAGATGTCTTTAATCTCTCTTTAGGCCAATCTGAGGTCTCTATCAAAAAGAGGACCATCATTCATGTGCCAAAGGAAAGCCAAGCAATGTGCCTCAATGGGGTGCCTCAATGGTTAGAGTACAGACCTGGGTTCAATTCCCGGCTTGGGGCTCTCTCTGCATGTTCTCCCCATGTCTGCGTGGGTTTCCTCCCACAGTCTGAAAGACGTGCTGGTTAGGGTGCATTAGCTGTGCTAAATTCTCCCTCAGTGTACCCGAACAGGAGCAACTCGGGGATTTTCACAGTCACTTCATTTCAGTGTTAATGTCAGCCTACTTGTGACTAATAAATAAGTAAATAAACTTAATGACCATCGGCCAGTGGCTCTGACATCCATCATTATGAAGTACTTCGAAAGGTTAGCCCTGGCACAAATCAATTCCAGCCTCCTGGACTACCTGGATCCACTACAGTTTGTCTACCACAGCAACAGGTCCACAGCAGACACCATCTCCCTGGCCCTGCACTCAACCCTGGAACACCTAGATAACAAGGGCATGTGTGTCAGACTCCTATTTATTGACTACAGCTCAGCCTTCAACACCAGTATTCCCACAAAACTCATCTCCAAACTCCGTGGCCTGGACCTCGGCTCCTCCCTCTGTGACTGGATCCTGAACTTCCTAACTCTCAGACCACAATCGGTAAAGATCGGCAACACCACCTCCTCCACAATCAACACCGGTGCCCCACAAGGCTGTGTTCTCAGCCCCCTACTATACTCCTTATACACCTGTGACTGTGCGGCAAATTCCCCTCCAATTTGATTTTCAAGTTTGCTGATGACACCACCGTAGTGGGTTGGATCTCAAACAGAGTACAGGAATGAGATGGAGAATCTGGTGAACTGGTGCGGCAATAATAATCTCTCCCTCAATGTCAACAAGACGACAGAGATTGTCATCGACTTCAGGAAGCATAAAGGAGAACATGCCCCTCTGTACACTGCTCAGTAAGTTTGTGGATGACACAAAGGTTGGTGGATTTGTGGATAGTGATGAGGACCATCAGAGGATACAGCAGGATATGGATCAGTTGGAGACTTGGGTGGAGAGATGGCAGATGGAATTTAATCCAGACAAATGTGAGGTAATGCATTTTGGAAGGTCTAATACAGATAGGAAATATACAGTAAATGGCAGAACCCTTAAGAGTATTGATAGGCAGAGGGATCTGGGTGTACAGGTACACAGGTCACTGAAAGTGGCAATGCAGGTGGAGAAGGTAGTCGAGAAGGCATACGGCATGCTTGCCTTCATTGGCCGGGGTATTGAGTTTAAAAATTGGCAAGTCATGTTGCAGCTTTATAGAACCTTAGTGAGGCCACACTTGGAATATAGTGTTCAATTCTGGTCACCACACTACCAGAAGGATGTGGAGGCTTTGGAGAGGGTACAGAAAAGATTTACCAGGATGTTGCCTGGTATAGAGGGCATTAGCTCTGAGGAGAGGTTGGAGAAACTTGGTTTGTTCTCACTGGAGTGACGGAGGTTGAGGGGAGACCTGATAGAAGTCTACAAGATTATGAGGCATGGACAGAGTGGATAGTCAGAAGCTTTTTCCCAGGGTGGAAGAGTCAATTACTCAGGGGCACAGGTTTAAGGTGCGAGGGGCAAGGTTTAAAGGAGATGTACAAGGCAGATTTTTTACACAGAGGGTGGTGGGTGCCTGGGACTCACTGCCGGGGGAGGGAGTGGAAGCGGATACGGTGGTGAGTTTTAAGGGGCGTCTTTACAAATCCATGAATAGGATGGGAATAGAGGGATATGGTCCCCGGAAGGGTAGGGGGTTTTAGTTCAGTCGGGGCAGCATGGTCAGTGCAGGCTTGGAGGGGCCGAAGGGCCTGTTCCTGTGCTGGAATTTTCTTTGTTCTCTTTATTCTTTGTTCATTTGATAAGGTCCCACACCAAAGATTAATAAACAAGATGAGGGTTTATGGAATTGGTATTTTAACACGATAGTGGGTAGATTAATAGGTAGAAAAGCACCCAATCCTTGTAGCCCTTCAACTAACATTAGGAGGAGATGATGACGCAGTGATAATGTCAGTGAAGTAATAATCCAGAGACCCTAAAGTTCTGGGGACAGAGGTTCAAATCCCACCTTGGCAGCCAGGTAATAATTGTTATTAATTAATAATTCCAATTAATAAATCTGGAACTGAAAAGCTAGTCTGAGCCCAAAGATATGCGGGTTCGGTGGGTTGGCCATGCTAAATTGTCCCTTAGTGGCAGGGCGACTTGCTATGGAGTTATGGGGATAGGACCTGGTGGGATTGTGGTTGGTGCAGACTCGATGGGCTGAATGGCCTCCTTGTAGGATTCAATGATAATGATGACCATGTCACCATTGTCGATTGTTGGAGAAACCCACCTGTCCTTTAGGGAAGGAAATCTGCTGTCCTTACCCCGGTCTGGCCTACATGAGACTCCAGAGCCCCAGCGATGTGGTTGAGTCTGAGACGGCCGAGGGAGGCTCTCAGTTGTATTCAAGATGGCTGAAAGTTCAAAGTTCACCATCACCTTCTCAAGGGGTGATGGGAGAGATAATAATTGTTGTCCGTCCATCCACACACACAATGCTGTGAATAAATCGATAAAAGCAGTTCTGACGCTGTCTCAATTATTGGACAGATAATTGAGGAATTGGAACTCAGTGAGGTGAACCATCTGCTCAATAAGAAGGAGCTTAATTCTATTCTGGCAGACACAACAAGAACAGCTTTATTTTGCTTGCCATGGAAACCGTGTGCCCTGACGGCTGATCTTTCGCAGTGACTGCAAACGAGCAAATTATATCACTGCCCTCACTTCATTCTTTAATCAGGAGGTTTGAAGATATTTCCCCTCAACTCCGCTTCTGGTTCACTGTCTCTGACCTGAACTCTGTGTCCCCCTGATTTCCAATCCTCAAATACTTCACATCGGAACATCGGAACTAGGAGCAAATCCAGTCCTTTGAGCCTGCCCTGCTGTCAATCAGATCATGGCTGATCTCTCCCTGCTCTCAAATCCACCTCCCCACCTGTTCCCCTTATCCCTTTTTTATCAGAAATATATCTGTCTCTCTCCTGGAACCAGTGATTCAGACTTCACCGCACTATGGAGCAGCGAGTTCCACAAATTCAGCACCCTCTGTGAGAAGTGGTTCCTCCTCATCTCGGTTTTAAATCTATTGCCCCTCGACCGATCTGTGACCTCTTGTCCTGAACTGCCCCACACGGGGGAAACGCTTGGTCTACACTTACTTTATCAATCCCTTTTAAAATTTTATATACCTCGATCAGGGCTGATCCCTGCGGTACCCCTCCCCCCGACCCCCTGCTAGTTATACTTCTCCAGCCAGAGAAGGGCCCATTTATCCTGAGCCTCTGCTTTCTTTCAGTTAGCCAATCCTCAATCCAATACAGCACTCTATTCCCCAGTTCCCTGCAATCTCACCTTCTGGATCAATCTTTTATGTGGCACCCTGTCAAGCATCTCCTGGAAGTTTAGATATACCACATGCACAGGTTCCCCACTATCCACCCTGCTTCTTCAAAGAACTCCATCAAGTTTGTCAAGCATGACTTTCCCTTCATAAAACCACACTGACAATACTGGATCGAGCTTTATCTTTCCAAATGCTCATTCATCTTCTCCTTAATGACTGATTCCAGAAACTTCCCTGCCACAGAGGTCAAGCTAACCGGCCTATAGTTTCACACATATTACCTCTCTCCCTTTTTAGATCATAGAATCATAGAGCCCTACAGTGCAGAAAGAGGCCATTCGGCCCATTGAATCTGCACCAAACACAATCCCACCCATATCCTACCCCCATATCCCTACATATTTTACCCACTAATCCCTCTAACCTACACATCTCTGGACACTAAGGGGCAATTTAGCATGACCAATCAACCTAACCCGCACATCTTTGGACTGTGGGAGGAAACCAGAGCACCCAGAGGAAACCCACGCAGACACGAGGAGAATGTGCAGACTCCACACAGACTTTAACACAGATTTTTGGAATGGGGGCATCACATTAATCTTTACACGATCAAAATCCCTGACAATCTACAATTTTTATGGACTCTTCTCCTGATTCCCTCTGCTCCAAAGAGAATGACCCTGGTTCTCTGTAAGCCAGCGTTATAAGTTGTCTGTACATCGCTGCTGACTGGAACTTGATTCAGTGAGGAAGGAAGCATTGCTTTAACCAGTCAGGGCTGCAGCTGGGACAGTCATTCACAATAACAGGAACCAAGGCAGGAGCTGTCAGCACAGCCACGCCAGCCCATCGTCCAGCTTCACATGTCCTCATACTTGGAGCATCAGAGAGAACACTAACTTTAGCTCATGTAGCCTGGCCAGCAGGAGAGTTCACTGCCGAGGTTGAAACCCTTCCTCCGTGCCTCAGCTGTACTGAGTGAATGAGCTGCTGCAATGATTTTCCTGTTACTGACTCGCTGTCCCAAAGTGACCCTTTCCCTCCTGTCCTTGCTGACCAACACTCGCTCAAGGTTCAACTCACTTTTAAAATTCTCATCCTTGTTTCAAATCCCTTGATGGACTTGCCCCTCCCTATCTCCTGTCATCTCCTCCAGCCCCACAACACTCTGACATCTCTGCACTCCTTTCTAATTTTAGTTCCTTGGCTGAAGTCACTGAGACAATATTCCAGCAATAGTACTGAAGACTTGTGTTCCAGGACTTGATGGATTGAGTTATAAGGAGACGCTGGATAGACTGAGACTTTTTTTCTCTGGAGCGTAGGAGGCTGAGGGGTGACCTTACAGAGGTCTATGAAATAATGAGGGGCACAGATCAGCTAGATAGTCAATATCTTTTCCCAAAGGTAGGGGGGTCTAAAACTAGAGGGCATAGGTTTAAGGTGAGAGGGGAGAGATACAAAAGGGGCAATTTTTTCACACAGAGGGTGGTGAGTGTCTGGAACAAGCTGCCAGAGGGTAGTAGTAGAGGTGGGTACAATTTTGTCTTTTAAAAAGCATTTGGGTAAGGTTGGTATAGAGGGATATGGGGCAAACGTGGGCAACTGGGGTTAAAAACCAGGTGGCAAGGACAAGTTGGGTTGAAGGGCCTGTTCCCATGTTGTAAACCTCTATGACTCTATGAGTCAATGATTCTATATCGTACTGCTCCCCGAGCCAAGCTGTTCCAGTACAGTTACAACAAGGGCATCTATCAGGCAATGGGGAGAACTGTACATCCTGTACACAAGGGAACAAATCCATCCTGACCAGTGATTGCCCTACTCTTGGTCATTAGTAAACTGATGGAAGGGATCATTGCCAGACCCGTTAAACAGCTTCTGCCCAGCACTAACCTACTCACAGACATTCAGTTTTGGTGCAGTAGAGACTCCCTCACTGAATGTTTTTAAGGCAAGGATAGATAAGTTTTTGAACAGTAAAGGAATTAAGGGTTATGGTGAGCGGGTGGGTAAGTGGAGCTGAGTCCATGAAAAGATCAGCCATGATCTTATGGAATGGCGGGGCAGGCTCGAGGGGCCGAATGGCCGACTCCTGCTCCTAGTTCTTATGTTCTTATGCTTACATTCAGTTTGGGTTTCTCCAGGGGGTCACTCAGCTCCTGACCTCATCACAGCCTTGGTTCAAACATGGACAAAAGAGCTGAACTCCAGAGGTGAGGTCAGAGTGACATCGAGGCAGTATTTGACCAAGTAAAGCTTTTAAAATTTATTCATTAATCATAAGTAGGCTTACATTTACACTGCAGTGAAGTTAGTGTGAAAACCCCCTAGTCACCACATTCTGGCCCCTGCTCGGATACACTGAGGGAGAATTTAGCATGGCCAATCCACCCTCACCAGCACATCGTTTGGAGTGTGGGAGGAAACCGGAGCACCTGGAGGAAACCCACACAGACACGGGGAGAATGTGCAGACTCCACCCAGGCAGCTGGGAATGGAACCCGGGTTACAGGCGTGTGAGGAAGCAGTGTGAAGTACTGTGTCACCGCACTGCCTCAATGCTCCATTTCTGAGTGCACTGGAATGTAGGTGATCTAAAGGCACCATGGAACTAAGTGTGACATCAAGGAACCCAAGCGAAACTGCTACTGGGAGAAACCTCTCCGCTGGGTGGAGTCATACCTGGTACATAGGAAGATGGTTGTGGTTCTGGAGGGTCAGTCATCCCAGCTCCAGGACATCTCTGCAGGAGTCCCTCAGGATAGTATCCTAGGCCCAACAATCTTCAGCTGCTTCATCAATGACCTTCCCTCCATCGTAAGGTCAGAGTGGGGATGTTCGCTGATGATTACACAATGTTCAGCACCATTCCCCACTCCTCAGAGACTGAAACATTCACAGAATCCTACCATGCAGAAAGAGGCCATTCAGTCCATCGAGTCTGCACTGACAACAGTCCCACTCAGTCCCTATCCCATATCTCCGTGTATTCACCCTGCTAATTTTCCCTGACACTAAGAGGCAATTTAGCGTGGCCAATCCATCTAACCTGTACATTTTTGAAATGCAAACTCTACACAGACAGTGACCCAAGCCGGGAATCGAAGCTGGGTCCCTGCTGCTGTGAGGCAACAGTGTTAACCAGTGTGCTACCGTGCTGTCATTCAATTTTGACCTTTGTTGACTTGTGTGTGGAGTGTGCATGTTCTCCCCATGTCTGCATGGGTTTCCTCCAGGTTCTCTGGTTTAAGAGGGATGAGACCATAAGAGATAGAACATAGAACATAGAACATTACAGAGCAGAATGAGGCCACTTGGCCCATTAAGTCTGCCCCACTATTCAATCATGGCTGATATTTTTCTCATCCCCATTCTCCTGCCTTTTCCCCGTATCTCCTGATCCCCTTATTAAGAACATAAGAACATAAGAACATAAGAAATAGGAGCAGGAGTAGGCCATCTGGCCCTTCGAGCCTGCCCCGCCATTCAATAAGATCATGGCTGATCTGTCGTGGCTCAGTTCCACTTTCCCGCCCTCTCCCCATAACCCTTAATCCCCTCTCTTATCAAAAACCCATCAACCCGCTTCTTAAAAATATTTAGCGAGGCAGCCTCCACCACTTCAACGGGCAGAGAATTCCAGAGATTCACCACCCTTTGAGTGAAGAAGTTCCTCCTCAACTCCGTTCTAAACCGCCTCCCCTTTATCTTGAGGCTGTGCCCCCTAGTCCTACTGTCTTTTTTGAGCGGGAAGAGTCTTTCCACCTCTATCCTATCCATCCCATTCATCATCTTATACGTCATCATCATACATTCATCATCATATATATATTAATCAAAACCTTCTCCTTAGTGATGGCCACTACACCCACCTGTGTCCCCTGATTCTCCTGGGGCTCTGGCATCCCACTGGTGTTTTCCACCATGAAGACTGATGCAAAGTAACTATTCACTTCCTCTGCCATTGCTTTGTTTCCTATTATTATTTCTCCAGCCCCATTTTCCAGTGGTCCAATGGCTATTTCTGCCTCTCTCTTACCTTTTATATATCGAAAAAAACTCTTCCTACCGTCTTTTATATTACTAATTAGCTTACAATCATATTTCATCTTCTCCCCCCTTATTGCTTTTTTAGTTGTCCCCTGCTTGTTTTTAAAGCTTTCCCAATCCTCTGGCTTCCCACTAATCCTTGCCACTTTCTGTGCTTTTTCTTTTGCTTTTATGCTGTCCTTGACTTCCCCTCGTCAGCCATGGCTGCCTCGTCCTCCCATTAGCATGTTTCCTTATCCTTGGGATGAATTTCTATTGTGCCTCCCGAGTAACCCTGAAAAGCTCCTGCCATTGCTGTTCCTCTGTCCTGCCTGTTTCCCTTTCCAATCAGCTCTGGCCAGCTCCTCTCTCATGTCTTTGTAATTACCTTTATTTAATTGTTATACTGTTACATCTGATTCCAGCTTCTCCCTCTCAAATTGCAGGTAAATTCTATCATATTATGGTCACTGCTCCCTAAGGGTTAGAAACATAGAACAGTACAGCACAGTACAGGCCCTTTGGCCCTCAATGTTGTGCCGAGCTATGTCCAAACCCAAGATTAAGCTATCCCACTCCCTCTCATTCTGGTGTGCTCCATAAGGGGTTCATTAAGGGTTCCTTCACCTTAAGTTCTCTAATCAAGTCTGCCTCATTACACATCACCCAACCCAGAATCGCCTGTTCTCTAGTAGGCTCTGTCACAAGCTGCTCCAAAAATAAACATCTCTTCGACATTCCACAAATTCCTTTTCTTGGGATCCACTACCTATCTGATTCTCCCAGTCCACCTGCATATTGAAGTCCCCCGTGATTATTGTAATATTGCCTTTTCTATCTCCTGATTTATTTTCTGCCCCTCATCCTCAGTCCTGCCCGGGCCCTCGACACAACTCCCATCAGGGTCATTTTCCCCTTCTGATTCCTCAACCCTACCCACGGAGATTCTATACCTTCTGATCCGATATCGTTTCTTGCTATCGAATTAATTTCATTCCTTATTAACAACGCAACCCATCTGCCTGTCCTTTCGATAGGACACATATCCGTGGATATTCAGATCCCAGCTCTGATCCCCTTGCAGACACGTCTCTGCAATTCCTGTACCATCGTACTGGCCAATTTCAACGTGCGCAACAAGCTCAGTTACCTTGTTCTGTATACTGCACACATTTAGGTACAACAGCCTCAGTCCTGCATTGACCACCTCCTGTCTCATACTTGTCACCTTTTTCACTCGGCCTGAGGTTAGATTGCTGCACTCTCTGCTCTATTACGTGATTGGTAAACATTATTAACCTCTCCTGAGCCCTCGGTTCCATTAACCTGCACTTCTACCCTCTCCTTTAACTTTGATTTTCTAATTCTCCGTCCAACTAACTCCCCCAACACTATTTAGTTTAAGGTTGTGCCTGCCACACAGTCTGTTTTAACCCTTATACAATGGGTTGTGAGTAGACTCCCTATTAGTACGACCAATATTTATTTAAACCCACACAATCAATAATCACCCACCCGAGAAACAATAAGTTATCTTGTAGGAAATACTAGAATTCAAAGACCTTGACTTAACTTTGCGTGACTGGCCAGTACCCAAGCAGATATTGGCCTTTATCTGTGCGTTGGTCTCGGTAGTCATCTGTGGAGTTTTCCTTTGGTCTGGTCTGGCACTCTGGCTCTGGTCTTCCTTCCTTCCTTCTCGGGTGTGGTGGCTCTCCTCGTGCTGGTCATCGCTGGTGATGTTCATCATTGTTGTAGCTCGTTCGTGGGGTCAGAGAGAGAGATCCCTGGTTGCGCAGCACCCTTCATACCCTGTTGGGTTTCACGCCCCTTTTTGGCCATTGCCAATCAATTGACCAGGACTTGATCCCCCGATCGATAAGAGTCCAATCAGGTGCTACCACACCGACGTCTGGGTGTGTCCCCAGCGACTATGTTAGGTGCTGGAGGCACATGGGTCACATACCTCCCTCCTAAATAAGGGGTCACGGTGCCCTTATGTCTGGTACACAACCCAGTGTGACCAGAAAGTCTCTCTCATCCTGGAGATGAAACAACCCAGTGTAACTACAAAGCCCCCTTCATCCTGGAGATGACCCTTATCCTATTTATTCACTGGTCAGGGTTGTAGCCTGTTTATCTCTGTCTTTAAACTGCAGCCTGTCGTTTTAGTTCTTGCCCAATTGTCCCAGAGTGCTTTACAAATCACCATTATAGATGGCCCATTCGGCCACAGGATCTATCTACACTTTTCCCACAGTCCAAAGATGTGTGGGTTAAATGGATTGGCCATGTTAAATTGCCCCTTAGCGTCAGGGAGATTAGCAGGGTAAATACAAGGGGATAGGGCCTGGCTGGGATTGTTGTCAGTGCAGACTCAATGGGCCGAATGGCCTCCTTCTGTATTTTAGGAATTCTATAATTCTTTAACAGGTGATGAGAGAAACCATTGGATAATACTATGATTGTGGTTGATATTAAACTGTACATAGACGGGTTAAACCAATGCAGAGGAAGATGGGCTTCTGAAGTTAAAGGTGGATTTCTAGAGCAGTACGTTGAGGAACTGACCAGGAAACAGGCTAGTCTAGACCTAGTGTTATGTAATGTAAAAGGGGTCATTGATAATCTAGGTGTAGACTAGACAGGATAGACGCAGGAAGGATGTTCCCAATGGTGGGAGTGTCACAGTCCCAGGATTCAGGGTAGATTACTTACAGCAAGATTAGAAGAGGTTTCTTCACCCAGGGAACTTGTGGAGTTTGGTGCCACAGAAAGCAGTTGAGGCCAAAACATTATATATTTTCAAGAAGCATTTAGAGATAGCGCTAGGGGAAAAGGGGATCAAGGATATGAGGGGAAAACGGGATCAGATAGTGGAGTTGGATGACTTGCCATGATCATAATGAATGGTGGAGCAGGCTCGAAGGGCCAAATGGCCTCCACCTGCTCCTATTCTCCGTGTTTCTCAATTGGGAACTGGCCCAGTGTGTTATATCAGTAAGTCAGTATCACTGAGGGAGGTGACTGCATCATGTCACATTATCCTTGGAGTTCTCTAAGGATGGGACAAACAGAAAGACAGACAAAGCCTGACACCTAGTGATAGGAAAGGAGATTGCGGCTCAGAGAAGCCTGGCAGATATTGAACAACTGTTGTGTGTCCGTCTTCAAAGTAAAAGACACAAGTTTCTGACCAGATATAGATGATAAACTACTGAATAAAAAGAGAGAGGAAACTTAGGGATTGAATCTTTACAGGGATTTAATCCTGGAGAAACTTAACGGAACAAAATTATTCCTCGGAACCAATGGTTGACGCCTGAGAGACTGCAGCAGAGACAGTGCAAATAGTTGACAAATAGCCTTGGGTCGAAACATCCCCAGGCCTTGTTCACGTCCCCAGTCCTTGTTCACATCAAGAGACCTTGTTCACAACCCGAGGCCTTGTTCACATCAAGAGACCTTGTTCACAACCCGAGGCCTTGTTCACATCCCCAGGCCTTGTTCACGTCCCCAGGCCTTGTTCACATCCCCAGGCCTTGTTCACGTCCCCAGGCCTTGTTCACGTCCCCAGGCCTTGTTCACAACCCAAGGCCTTGTTCACGTCCCCAGGCCTTGTTCACAACCCGAGGCCTTGTTCACATCCCCAGGCCTTGTTCACAACCTGAGGCCTTGTTCACATCCCCAGGCCTTGTTCACGTCCCCAGGCCTTGTTCACAACCCAAGGCCTTGTTCACGTCCCCAGGCCTTGTTCACGTCCCCAGGCCTTGTTCACGTCCCCAGGCCTTGTTCACAACCCGAGGCCTTGTTCACGTCCCCAGGCCTTGTTCACATCCCCAGGCCTTGTTCACATCCCCAGGCCTTGTTCACGTCCCCAGGCCTTGTTCACGTCCCCAGGCCTTGTTCACATCCCGAGACCTTGTTCACGTCCCCAGGCCTTGTTCACATCCCCAGGCCTTTTTCATTGTGGCCAGGGACTTCAACCAGGCCAAGCTCAAGTATATACCAAGTTACCAGCAACCCATCTCCTGTTCCAGCAGAGGCCCAAACCTACACAACTGTTGCACAAATATCAAACATGCTGACCATTCTATCACCTGTCCACATTTTGGTAAATCAGACCACAAGGCTGTGCTCCTGCTCCTGGCTTACATGCAGAAACTGAACCGGGATAATCCATCAGAGTCGTTCAGTGTTGGCCTGAAGAATTGGATGATCTCCTATAGGACTGCTTGGAGTCAGTGGACTGGTCAATGTTTGAAAACCCTGTGACCAGCCTGAACGAGTACACCACTACAGTAACTGACTGCATTAGTAAGTGTGTAGAAGGCTGTGTGAAAAGGAGCAAATCCATGTGTTCCCCATCCGGAAACCACGGATGAACAGGGATATCCACTGCTTGCTGAAGTCCAGGCCTGAGGTGTTCAAGGCGACCCTGATATATACAAGAAAATCAGATACGATCTAAGGAGATCCATCAAAGATGTCAAAAGACAGAACCTGGATCAGTGCCAGTATATCCTTTCTCAAGTAAGGAGACCAAAACTGTACACAGTAACTCCAGGTGTGGTCTCACCAGCACCTTATACAGCTGCAACATAACCTCACTGTTTTTAAACTCCATCCCTCTAGCAATGAAGGACAAAATTCCATTTGCCTTCTTAATTACCTGCTGTACCTTCAAACCAACTCCTTGTGATTCCTACACAAGGACACCCAGGTCCCTCTGCACAGCAGCATGCTGTAATATTTTACCATTTAAATCATAGTCCATTTTGCTGTTATTCCTACCAAAATGGATGATCTGACATTTACCAACATTTATTCCATCTGCCAGATCCTCGTCCAGATTCACTTTGACTATCTATATTCCTTTGCGGACTTCCAGCATCCTCTGCACACTTTGGTCTGCCACCCATCTTAGTGTCATCTGTGCCTTTTGACACACTACACTTGGTCCCCAACTCCAAATCATCTATGTAAATCGTAAACAATTGTGGCCCCAACACTGATCCCTGAGGAACACCACTAGTCACTAATCGCCAAGCAGAAAAACCCATTTAACCCCATTCTTTGCTTTCTGTTGGTTAACCAATCCTCTATCCATGCTAATACATTAACCGTAACACCATGTAGCTTTATCTTACGTAGCAGTCTTTGGTGTGGCATCTTATCAAATGCCTTCTGGAAATCCAGATACACCACATCCACAGGTTCCCCATTGTCCACTGTACATGGAATGTTCTCAAAGAGTTCCACCAAATTAATCAAACATGACCCATGCTGCGTCTTACCAATGGGACAATTTATATCCAGATGTCCTGCTATTTTTTCCTTGATGATAGATTCAAGCATTTTCCCTACGACAGAAGTTAAGCTAACCGGCCTATAGTTACCTGCCTTTTGTCTACCTCCTTTTTTAATCAGTGGCATCACATTTGCTGTTTTCCAAACTGCGGGAATCATCCCAGAGTCCAGGAAATTTTGGTAAATTACCACTAGTGCATTTGCTATTTCTCCCGCCATCTCTTTTAGTACCCTGGGATGCGTTCCATCAGGACCAGGAGACTTGTCTACCTTTAGCCCCGTTAACTTGCCCAACACTACCTCTTGTGATAATCATAGTTTCTAGGTCCTCACCTGTCATAGCCTTCCTGTCATCAATTTTTGGCATGTTATTTGTGTCTTCCACTGTGAAGACCGACCCAAAATACCTGTTCAATGCCTCAGCCATTTTCTCATTTCCAGTTAATACATCTCCCTTCTCATCCTCTAAAGGACCAATGTCTACTTTAGCCACTCTTTTTCGCTTTATATATTTGTAGAAACTTTTGCTATCTGTTTTTATATTCTGAGCCAGTTTATTCTCATAATCAAGCTTACTTTTCTTTATAACTTTTTTATATGGCTTTCTGCTGGCCTTTGAAGCTTTCCCAATCCTCTAGGTTCCCACTAATCTTTGCCACTTTGTATGCCTTTTCTTTCAGTTTGATACCCTCCTTTATTTCCTTCGATATCCATGGCTGATTATCTCTTTTTCTACAGTCCTTCCTTATCGCTGGGATACACTATTGCTGAGCAGTGTGAAAGATCACTTTCAGCTTTCTCAAAGATCGACCCATGGAAAGTGACGGGCCCGGATGGGATACCCGGACGAGCACCCAGACCCTGCACGGATCAGGTGGCGGGGGTATTCACAAACATTTTCAACCTCTCTCTGCGACAATCTGAGGTCCCTATCTGCTTCAAGAAGATGACCATCATCCCGGTACCTCAGAAAAACCAAGCAGTGTGTCCTAATGACCATTGGCCAGTGGCTCTGACATCCATCATTATGAAGTACTTCGAAAGGTTAGCCCTGGCACAAATCAATTCCAGCCTCCTGGACTACCTGGATCCACTACAGTTTGTCTACCACAGCAACAGGTCCACAGCAGACACCATCTCCCTGGCCCTGCACTCAACCCTGGAGCACCTAGATAACAAGGGCATGTGTGTCAGACTCCTATTTATTGACTACAGCTCAGCCTTCAACACCAGTATTCCCACAAAACTCATCTCCAAACTCCGTGGCCTGGGCCTCGGCTCCTCCCTCTGTGACTGGATCCTGAACTTCCTAACTCACAGACCACAATCAGTAAGGATCGGCAACACCACCTCCTCCACAATCAACACCGGTGCCCCACAAGGCTGTGTTCTCAGCCCCCTACTATACTCCTTATACACCTGTGACTGTGCGGCAAATTCCCCTCCAATTTGATTATTAAGTTTGCTGATGACACCACCGTACTGGGTTGGATCTCAAACAGAGTACAGGAATGAGATCGAGAATCTGGTGAACTGGTGCGGCAACAATAAACTTCAAACTGATCTAACAGCTCCAGGCTGGGTGTCCATGTGGACCATCAGCCCCGGGGCTGTATTCCAGCACAATCTGTAACCCCATGGCCCAGCATATCCCCCACTCAAACATTACCAACAAGCCAGGGGATCAACCCTGGGTCAATGGAGGGGGCAGGAGGGCACGTCAGGAGCAGCATCAGGCATACCGAAAAATGAGGTGTCCCCCTGGTGAAGCTACAACACAGGAATACTTGCAGCTAAACGGCATAAACAGCAAATGACAGACAGAGCGAAGGGTCCCACAATCAAAGGATCAGATCCAAGCTCTGCCACATCGAGCTGTGAAAGGTGATGGACAATTAAACAACTCACTGCAGGAGGAAACTCCACAAATATCCCCATCCTCAATGACAGAGGAGCCCAGCACGTCAGTGTAAAAGATAAGGCTGAAGTATTCACAGCAATCTTCAGCCAGAAGTACCGAGCGGATAATCCATCTCCGCATCCTCCAGTGGTCCCCAACATCTCAGATACCAGTCTCCAGGCAATTCCATTCGCTCCCCGTGATATCAAGAAACAGTTGGAGGCACTGGATGCTGCAAAGGGAAGGGGTCCTGATAACATTCCGGCAATAGCACTGAAGACTTGTGTTCCAGAACCTGCTGCTCCCCTAGCCAAGCTCTTCCAGCACAGTTACAACACTGGCATCTATCCAACAATGTGGAAGATTGCCCAGGTATGTCCTGTACACAAAAAACAGGACAAATCCAACCCAGCCAATTACTGCCCAATCAGTCTACTCTTGATCATCAGTAAAGTGATGGAAGGGGTCATCGACAGCGCGATCCAGCAGCACCTGCTCAGCAATAACCTGCTCAGTGACGCCCAGTTTGGGTTTCACCAGGGGGTCACTCAGCTCCTGACCTCATCACAGCCTTGGTTCAAACATGGACAAAAGAGCTGAACTCCAGAGGTGAGGTCAGAGTGAAAGCCCTCGATATCAAGGCTGCAATCGACCGAGTGTGGTATCAAGGAGTCCGAGCGAAACTGGAATCATTGGGTATCGGGGGAAACCTCTCCGTGGGTGGAGTCATACCTGGTACATAGGAAGATGGTTGTGGTTCTGGAGGGTCAGTCATCCCAGCTCCAGGACATCTCTGCAGGAGTCCCTCAGGATAGTGTCCTAGGCCCAACAATCTTCAGCTGCTTCATCAATGACCTTCCCTCCATCGTAAGGTCAGAGTGGGGATGTTCGCTGATGAATGCACAATGTTCAGCACCATTCCCCACTCCTCAGAGACTGAAGCAGTCCCTGTTCAAATACAACAAGATCTGGACAGTATCGGGTTTGGGCTGACAAGTGGCAATGACCATCACCAATAAGAGACACTCTAACCACCCCTTGACACCCAGTGATGTTACCATCACTGAATCCCCTACTGTCCACATGCTTACAGTTACCATTGACCAGAAATTTAACTGGACACACCACATAAACACAATGTCTACAAGAGTAGGTCAGAGGCTGGGAATACTGCAGTGAGTAACTCACCTCCTGACTCCCCAAACCCTATCCAACATCTACAAGGCACAAGTCAGGAGTGTGATGGAATACTCCCCACTTGCCTGGATGGGTGCAGCTCCAACACCCAAGAAGCTTCAACACCATCCAGGACAAAGCACTCGCTTGATTGTCACCAAATCCTCAAACATCCACTCCCTCCACCACCGATGCTCAGTAACAGCAGTGTGTACTATCTACAAGATTCACTGCAACAATTCACCAAAGATCCTTAGACAGGACCTTCCAAACCCACAACCACTTCCACCTGGGAGGACAAGGGCAGCAGATAAATGGGAACACCACCACCTGCAAGTTCCCCTCCAAGCCACTCACCATCCTGACTTGGAAATATATCGCTGTTCCTTCGCAGTCGCTGGGTCAAAATCCTGGAATTCCCTCCCTAATGGCATTATGGGTCAGCCCATAGAACCCACCGTGTCACTCACCATCCTGCCTGGGAAATGTATCACCGTTCCTTCACTGTCACTGGGAGGTGGTGGTATTATGTCACTGGACTAATAACCAGAGCCCCAGGATAATGCTCTGGGACCCAGGTTTAAATCCTGGTGCAGCAGAGGGTGAAATCAGTTCTCAATAAGAATAAAATTGGAATTGAAAGTCTCCTGATGACCACGAAAGCACCAGGTTCACTAGTGTCCTTTTGGGAGGGAAATCTGCCATCCTTACCCTGTCTGGCCTACACGTGACTTCAGAGCCACAGTGATGTGGGTGACCCTTAGGGATGGGCAATAGATGCTGGCCAGCCAAATGCACACATCCGATCAACAAATAAATAAACTGCTGGAATTCCCCCTCTAACACCAGCATGGACCAACTGCAGCAACCCCGAGTCTGCGCTCAGTCTGAGTGTCCAGTCCGAGTCTGCGCTCAGTCTGGGTGTCCAGTCCGAGTCTGCGCTCAGTCTGGGTGTCCAGTCCGAGTCTGCGCTCAGTCTGGGTGTCCAGTCTGGGATCCATCTGGGATCAGTCTGGATCCAAAGAACAAAGAACAATACAGCACAGGAACAGGCCCTTCGGCCCTCCAAGCCTGCACTGACCATGTGTTCCTGACTAGACCATCCGTTTGTATCGCTCTATTCCCAGTCTGTTCATGCGGCTATCGAGATAATTCTTAAATGATCCCAGCGTGTCCACCTCCACCACCCTGCTTGGCAGCGCATTACAGGCGCCCACCACCCTCTGTGTAAAATATATCTTCCTTGTGTCTGTATTGAACCTTACCCTGGCCCCCCCTCCCCTCACCTTGAACCCGTGACCCCTCATGTTTGTCATTTCTGACCTGGGAAAAAGCTTCCCACTGTTCACCCTATCTATACCCTTCATAATTTTGTACACCTCTATTAGGTCTGCCCTCATTCTCTGTCTTTCCAGGGAGAACAACCCCAGTTTATCCAATCTCTCCTCATAGCTAAGACCCACCATACCAGGCAACATCCTGGTAAACCTTCTCTGCACTCTCTCTCCAAAGCCTCCACGTCCTTCTGGTAGTGTAGTGACCAGAACTGGATGCAGTATTCCAAATGTGGCCTAACCAGCATTCTATACAGCTGTAACATCAGACTCCAGCTTTTATACTCTATACCCCTTCCTATAAAGGCAAGCATACCATATGCCTTCTTCACCACCCTCTCCACCTGTGCTGCCACCTTTAAGGATCTGTGGACCTGCACACCCAGGTCCCTCTGTGTGTCTATACTCCTGATGGTTCTGCCATTTATTGTATAACTCCCCCCTACATTAGTTCTACCAAAATACATCACCTCGCATTTATCTGGATTAAATTCCATCTGCCATTTCTCCACCCAATTTTCCAGCCTATCTATATCCTGCTGTAATCTCTGACAATGGTCTGGGAACAGTCTGAGTTCAGTCTGGGATCAGCCTGGATCCTGTCTGAGATCAGTCTGGCAGAGGGAGCCAGGTTCACTCTGGTGCTGAAGAACATAAGAAATAGGAGCAGGAGTAGGCCATCTAGCCCTTCGAGCCTACCCCGCCATTCAATAAGATCATGGCTGATCTGTCGTGGCTCAGTTCCACTTTCCCGCCCTCTCCCCATAACCCTTAATCCCCTCTCTTATCAAAAACCCATCAACCCGCGTCTTAAAAATATTTAGCGAGGCAGCCTCCACCACTTCAACGGGCAGAGAATTCCAGAGATTCACCACCCTTTGAGTGAAGAAGTTCCTCCTCAACTCCGTTCTAAACTGCCCCCCCTTTATCTTGAGGCTGTGCCCCCTAGTCCTACTGTCCTTTCTGAGCGGGAAGAGTCTCTCCACCTCTATCCTATCCATCCCATTCATCATCTTATACGTCTCAATGAGATCTCCCCTCATTCTTCTAAACTCTAACGAGTACAAGCCTAGTTTATTCAGCCTCTCCTCATAGCTCAACCCCCTCAACTCCAGCATCAGCCTAGTAAACCTCCTCTGCACTCCCTCCAAGGCCAAAATATCCTTGCGCAGGTGCGGCGCCCAAAACTGCACACAGTACTCCAGCTGCAGCCTCACCAATGCCCTATACAGCCGCAGCAAGACCTCCCTACTTTTATATTCAATCCCCTTTGCTATGAAGGCCAGCATCCCATTCGCCTTCCTGACCACCTGCTGCACCTGCAAGCTGGGTTTTTGCGACTCATGCACAAGGACCCCGAGGTCCCTCTGCACCGTCGCCTGCTGCAGTTTTTCTCCACGTAAGTAATAATCCTTCCTACCATTCTTCCTACCAAAGTGGACCACCTCACACTTGCCAACATTAAATTCCATCTGCTATTTCCTGGCCCATTCGCCCAGCCTATCTAGATCCTTCTGCAGACTCTCCACACCCTCCGCACAATTTGCCTTTCCACCAATTTTGGTGTCATCAGCAAATTTCGACACCCTACACTCGGTTCCCTCCTCCAGATCATCTATATAAATGGTAAATAGCTGAGGCCCCAGCACCGACCCCTGGGGCACTCCACTAGTCACCATCCGCCAATCCAAATAGCACCCATTGACCCCCACTCTCTGCCTCCTATCTGACAACCAATCCTCTATCCACGCTAACACCCTACCCCCAACTCCATGCCCCCTGACCTTCTGCAATAACCTCTTGTGAGGCACCTTGTCAAACGCCTTCTGAAAATCCAGAAAGACCACATCCACCGGCTCTCCTCTATCCACCGCCCTCGACACATCCTCATAGAACTCCAGTAAATTTGTCAGACACGACTTCCCCTTAACGAAACCGTGCTGCGTCTGCTCTACCAAGCAGTTCCCCTCGAGATGCCTCGCTATTTCCTCCTTGATGACGGATTCTAACATTTTACCTACAACAGACGTTAAACTAACAGGCCTATAATTCCCCGCCTTTTGCCTGGCACCCTTCTTAAACAATGGCGTAACTTTAGCCGTTTTCCAATCTTCCGGCATTTCCCCGGAATCCAGTGACGTCTGGAAAATAACCACCAAGGCATCCACTATCACCTCCGCCATTTCTTTCAGGACCCTCGGATGCATTCCATCCGGTCCTGGGGACTTGTCCACAATCAGCCCCTCCAGTCTGTCGAGCACCGCCTCTCTAGTAACAGTAATGTCATCGAGACCCTCCACTCCTACCACCTTTCCATCTCTAACATCCGGCAACTTATTCATGTCCTCCTCCGTGAAGACCGAAACAAAAAAGTTATTCAAGAAGGGACAGACTGGGATCAGTCTGAGTTTAATCCAGGTCCAGTCTGGGTCCAGTTTCACAGTGGGAACCTGGTTCACTCTGGTGCTGAAGGGACAATCTCGGTCCAGTCTGGCAGTGGGAGCTGGGTTCTCTCTGGCCGGGTTCTCTCTGGCCGGGTTCACTCTGGCCGGGTTCACTCTGGATGGATTCTCTCTGGCCGGGTTCTCTCTGGCCGGGTTCACTCTGGCCGGGTTCACTCTGGCCGGGCTCTCTCTGGATGGATTCTCTCTGGCCGGGTTCTCTCTGGCCGGGTTCACTCTGGCCGGGTTCACTCTGGCCGGGTTCACTCTGGCCGGGCTCTCTCTGGATGGATTCTCTCTGGCCGGGTTCTCTCTGGCCGGGTTCACTCTGGCCGGGTTCACTCTGGCCGGGTCCACTCTGGCCGGGTCCACTCTGGCCGGGTTCACTCTGACCGGGCTCTCTCTGGATGGGTTCTCTCTGGCCGGGCTCTGTCTGGCCGGGCTCTCTCTGGCCGGGTTCTCTCTGGCCGGGCTCTCTCTGGCCGGGCTCACTCTGGCCGGGCTCTCTCTGGCCGGGTTCTCTCTGGCCGGGCTCTCTCTGGCCGGGTTCTCTCTGGCCGGGCTCTCTCTGGATGGGTTCACTCTGGCCGGGTTCACTCTGGATGGGTTCTCTCTGGCCGCGTTCTCTCTGGCCGGGCTCTCTCTGGCCGGGTTCTCTCTGGCCGGGCTCTCTCTGGATGGGTTCACTCTGGCCGGGCTCTCTCTGGCCGGGTTCTCTCTGGCCGGGTTCTCTCTGGCCCGGCTCACTCTGGCCGGGCTCTCTCTGGCCGGGTTCTCTGTGGATGGGCTCTCTCTGGCCGGGTTCTCTCTGGCCGGGCTCTCTCTGGCCGGGCTCACTCTGGCCGGGCTCACTCTGGCCGGGTTCTCTCTGGCCCGGTTCTCTCTGGCCGGGCTCTCTCTGGCCGGGCTCTCTCTGGCCGGGCTCTCTCTGGCCGGGCTCTCTCTGGATGGGTTCTCTCTGGCCGGGCTCACTCTGGCCCGGTTCTCTCTGGCCGGGTTCTCTCTGGCCGGGTTCACTCTGGATGGGCTCACTCTGGATGGGTTCTCTCTGGCCGGGTTCTCTCTGGCCGGGCTCTCTCTGGATGGGCTCTCTCTGGATGGGCTCTCTCTGGATGGGTTCTCTCTGGCCGGGTTCTCTCTGGCCGGGCTCACTCTGGCCGGGTTCTCTCTGGCCGGGCTCTCTCTGGCCGGGCTCTCTCTGGCCGGGTTCTCTCTGGCCGGGTTCTCTCTGGCCGGGCTCTCTCTGGCCGGGCTCTCTCTGGCCGGGCTCTCTCTGGCCGGGTTCTCTCTGGCCGGGCTCTCTCTGGCCGGGCTCTCTCTGGCCGGGTTCTCTCTGGCCGGGCTCTCTCTGGCCGGGCTCACTCTGGATGGGTTCTCTCTGGCCGGGTTCTCTCTGGCCGGGCTCTCTCTGGCCGGGCTCTCTCTGGCCGGGTTCTCTCTGGCCGGGCTCTCTCTGGCCGGGCTCACTCTGGATGGGTTCTCTCTGGCCGGGCTCTCTCTGGCCGGGCTCTCTCTGGCCGGGCTCTCTCTGGCCGGGCTCACTCTGGATGGGTTCTCTCTGGCCGGGCTCTCTCTGGCCGGGCTCTCTCTGGCCGGGCTCTCTCTGGCCGGGCTCACTCTGGATGGGTTCTCTCTGGCCGGGCTCTCTCTGGCCGGGCTCTCTCTGGCCGGGCTCTCTCTGGCCGGGCTCACTCTGGATGGGTTCTCTCTGGCCGGGCTCTCTCTGGCCGGGCTCTCTCTGGCCGGGCTCACTCTGGATGGGTTCTCTCTGGCCGGGCTCTCTCTGGCCGGGCTCTCTCTGGCCGGGCTCACTCTGGATGGGTTCTCTCTGGCCGGGCTCTCTCTGGCCGGGCTCACTCTGGCCGGGCTCACTCTGGATGGGCTCTCTCTGGATGGGCTCACTCTGGATGGGTTCTCTCTGGCCGGGCTCTCTCTGGCCGGGCTCTCTCTGGCCGGGCTCTCTGTGGTGCTGAAAGGACAGCGCTCTCTCCCGCGGACACTGAGAGCAGTGAAGAGCTCAGTTGCTGATCCAGAGAGGCCCGCGGAACCGGATCCACAACACACACTGAATCCCACACTAAACAGAATCAAAGCAGCAACACAGCGCCGGGGGTAAGTATTACCCTCAATAATTCCGTGTCAGAGAGAGGGAGAGGCCAAGGGGGGGGGGACACAGAGAGGGAAAGAGAGATTGGGTGGGGGGACACAGAGGGAGAGAGAGAAACAGAGGGGGAGAGAGAGGGAGAGGGAGAGGGAGAGAGATACCGAAAGAGATACAGGGAGAGTGAGAGATAGAGAGAGGGAGAGAGAGAGAGGGAAACAGAGAGAGAGATAGGGAGACACAGAGGGACAGAGACAGAGGGAGGGACAGAGGCAGAGGGAGAAAGGGATAGCGACAGAGAGAGACAGACAGAGAGAGAGACACAGAGAGGGAGGGAGACACAGAGAGGGAGACACAGATAGGGAGGGAGACACAGAGAGGGAGGGAGACACAGAGAGGGAGGGAGACACAGGGAGGGAGACACAGAGAGGGAGGGAGACACAGGGAGGGAGGGAGACACAGGGAGGGAGGGAGACACAGAGAGGGAGACACAGAGAGGGAGACACAGAGGGAGACACAGAGAGGGAGACACAGAGAGGGAGGCACAGAGAGGGAGACACAGAGAGGGAGGGAGAAAGATGAGATTGAGATCAGAGGGACAGAGATAGAGAGAGGGCACAGAGACAGAGAGTGATACAAAGACACAGAGGGAGAACAGAGAATGAGACACAGAGAGAGACAGAGACAGACAGGGAGAGAGTCATAGGATCATACAGTACAGAAGAAGCCCTTCGGCCCATCGAGTCCCCACTGGCACATTACAAACACCTGAATTCCACCTAATCCCATCTGCCAGCACTGGGTCCATAGCCCTGAATGATCTGAGGTGCCAACTGCTCATCCAGGTACTTTTTAAAGGATGTGAGGCATCCCCCCCCCCCCCCCTCCCAGGCAGCATCCCACCCCCCACCCCCCTCCCAGGCAGCACATCCCACCCCCCACCCCCCTCCCAGGCAGCACATCCCACCCCCCACCCCCCTCCCAGGCAGCACATCCCACCCCCACCCCCCTCCCAGGCAGCACATCCCACCCCCCCACCCCCCTCCCAGGCAGTACATCCCACCCCCCACCCCCCTCCCAGGCAGCACATCCCACCCCCCCACCCCCCTCCCAGGCAGCACATCCCACCCCCCCACCCCCTCCCAGGCAGCACATCCCACCCCCCACCCCCACCCCCCTCCCAGGCAGCACATCCCACCCCCCACCCCCCTCCCAGGCAGCACATCCCACCCCCCACCCCCACCCCCCTCCCAGGCAGCACATCCCACCCCCCACCCCCCTCCCAGGCAGTACATCCCACCCCCTCACCACCCTCTCAGTAAAAAGGATTTCCTCACATCCCCCAAAACCTCCTCCCCCTCACATTGAACCTATGTCCCCGCGTGACTGATTCTTCAATTAAGGGAACAGCTGCTCCTCATCCACTCTAACCATGTGTCTCATCATCTTGTACCCCTCGATGAGGTCGCCCCTCAGTCTTCTCTGCTCCAATGAAAACAACACAAGCCTACGCAACCTCTCTTCGTAATTTAAATGTTCCATCCCAGGCAGCATCCTGGTGAATCTCCTCTGCACCCTCTCCAGTGCAATCACATCCTTCCGATAATGTGGTGACCAGAACTGCATACGGTCCTCTAGCTGTGGCCTCACCAAAGTTCTGGACAACTCCAACATGACTTCTGGATAAAAGCAAATTACTGCGGATGCTGGAATCTGAAACTAAAAGAGAAAATGCTGGAAAATCTCCACAGTTCTGGCAGCATCTGTAAGGAGAGGAAGGAGCTGATGTTTGGAGTCCAGATGACCATTGGTAAAGGTTCCAGCATTTTCTCTTTTGGTTTTAGAGAAGTTTAGTATAATCAGGAATAGTCAGCACGGCTTTGTCAAGGGCAGGTCGTGCCTTACGAGCCTAGTTGAGTTCTTTGAAAATGTGACTGAACACATTGTAGAGTGGTGGATGTGTATTTACCATTTATATAGATGATCTGGAGGAGGGGGCTGAGCGTTGGGTAACGAAATTTGCTGATGACACGAAGATGAGTGGAAAAGCAAATTGTGCGGAGGGTGTGGAAAGTCTGCAGAGGGATCTGGATAGGCTGAGCGAGTGGGCGAGGACCTGGCAGATGGAGTATAATGTTAGCAAGTGTGAGGTTATCCACTTTGGCAGGAATAATAGTAGGAGGGATTACTATTTAAAGGCGAAAAGCTGCAGCATGCTACGGTGCAGAGGGACCTGGGGGTCCTTGTCCATGAGTTGCAAAAACCCAGCCTGCAGGTGCAGCAGGTGGTCAGGAAGGCGAATGGGATGCTGGCCTTCATAGCGAGGGGGATAGAATATAAAAGCAGGGAGGTCTTGCTGCAACTGTACAGGGCACTGGTGAGGCCGCAGCTGGAGTACTGTGTGCAGTTTTGGTCGCCGCACTTGCGCAAGGATATTTTGGCCTTGGAGGGAGTGCAGAGGAGGTTCACTAGGCTGATACCGGAGATGAGGAGGTTTATCTATGAAGAGAGACTAAATAGACTGGGTCTGTACTCGTTGGAGTTTAGAAGGATGAGGGGGGATCTTATAGAGACGTATAAGATAATGAAGGGGATGAATAGGGTAGAGGTAGAGAGATTCTTCCCGCTCAGAAAGGACAGTAGGACTAGGGGGCACAGCCTCAAGATAAAGGGGAGGCGGTTTAGAATGGAGTTGAGGAGGAACTTCTTCACTCAAAGGGTGGTGAATCTCTGGAATTCTCTGCCCGTTGAAGTGGTGGAGGCTGCCTCGCTAAATATTTTTAAGTCATGGGTTGATAGGTTTTTGATAAGAGCGGGGATTAAGGGTTATGGGGAGAGGGCGGGAATGTGGAACTGAGCCACGACAGATCAGCCATGATCTTATTGAATAGCGGGACAGGCTCGAAGGGCTAGATGGCCTACTCCTGCTCCTATTTCTTATGTTCTCCTGTATGTTCCACAGTGCATCCACCTACTGCTCCAACCTAACACCCTGCTCCAACCCAACTCAGCAACTCCCCCATAAACCACTTCCTGCTCACAGTAACCGCACCTATGCAAATCCTCCCCACAACAGCCAATCAGCATCACTACTGTGCTGTCCTCTGCTGGACACTTGCCTTCTTTGTGTACAAAACCTTTGTAACTCCAGGTACCTGGTACTCTTACAGTACAATATTCTCTCTAAATTAGCGTATCTTAATCTATAAGACTTTTAGTCCCGAATTATCCTAAACCCCTCTAATACACACACACAGATAGAGACAGAGAGGGAGACACACACACACAGGCACACTGACAGTGACAGTGAGACACACACACACTCACACAGAGGGAGAATACACAGACAGGCGAGACAGAGGGAGAGAGAGAGAGAGAGACACACACACACACACACACACACAGAGGGAGAATACACAGACAGACAGAGACAGAGATAGAGACACACACATGGAGATAGAGACACACACATGGAGATAGAGACAAAGATGGAGATATACACACAGACACAGATAGAGACAGAGACGGAGACACACACAGAGACACAGAGACAGCCAAAATGATGGCAACCGAGAGGGAGAAAGAGAGAGTTAGGCATTGAGATAGACAGGGGGAGGGGCAGGTTGGGGGGGTTTGGGGGATGGGGGCCGGGAGCAGGGTGGGGACATTCAGCGACGGAGGGATTCAGAGGGAAGAGGAATGGAGAGAGAGAGAGAGAGAGAGAGGGAAGGATGTGGAGGCATTGGAAAGGGTGCAGAGGAGGTTTACCAGGATGTTGCCTGGTATGGAGGGAAGGTCTTATGAGGAAAGGCTGAGGGACTTGAGGTTATTTTCATTGGAGAGAAGAAGGTTACGAGGTGACCTAATTGAGGCATACAAGATGATCAGAGAGTTAGATAGGGTGGACAGTGAGAGCCTTTTACCTCGGATGGTGATGGCTAACACGGGGGACATAGCTTTAAATTAAGGGGTGGTAATTATAGGACGGATGTCAGGGGTAGGTTCTTTTACTCAGAGGGTAGTAAGGTCGTGGAATGCCCTGCCTGCAGCAGTTGTGGACTCGCCAACTTTAAGGGCGTTCAAATGGTCAGTGGATAGGCATATGGATAACATTGGAATAGTTTAGGTTAGAGGGTCATTAGATTGGTTCCACTGGTCGGCGCAACATCGAGGGCCGAAGGGCCTGGACTGCGCTGGAATGTTCTATGTTCCAGGGATGGATGGGGAACAAACAGACAGTGAGATGGGGTCAGTGAGGGATGAATCTACCCGTCGTGTCTCCTTGCTGCTGCTTCACTTCTTTTTGCGAGTATTTGCGAGCTGTTCTTTGTGGCCAATGTTTTTATTACATTTTTCCCTCCTCTCTGCAGGTTTCCAACGCTGAACCTCTGCATCCATCGCCTCAGTGACTGCTGTGTGACCCTCCCTGTCTCACCCCCTCACTCACACTGTAAATCCAGTGTCCACCAACCTATTCCAGCCCAGTAACAGGGAGCAGAGAGAGGGGGACAGACAGAGAGGGAGAGAGAGGGACAGAGAGAGGGACAGAGAGAGGGAGAGGGGGACAGAGAGAGAGGGAGAGAGAGGGACAGAGAGAGGGACAGAGAGAGGGACAGAGAGAGGGACAGAGAGAGGGAGAGGGGGACAGAGAGAGAGAGACAGAGAGGGACAGAGAGAGAGAGAGAGGGACAGAGAGAAAGAGAGGGAGTCAGAGAGAGGGAGAGGGGGACAGTGAGAGGGAGAGGGGGACAGTGAAAGGGAGAGAGGGAGTCAGAGAGAGGGAGTCAGAGAGAGGGAGAGGGAGACAGAGAGAGGGAGAGACAGAGAGAAAGAGAGGGAGTCAGAGAGAGGGAGTCAGAGAGAGGGAGTCAGGGAGAGGGAGTCAGGGAGAGGGAGACAGAGAGAGGGAGACAGAGTGAGGGAGACAGAGAGGGAGACAGAGAGAGGGAGAGGGGGACAGAGAGAGAGAGAGGGAGAGGGAGACAAGAGAGGGAGAGAGACAGAGATAGAGAGAGGGAGACAGAGAGAAAGAGAAGGAGACAGAGAGAGAGAGAGACAGAGATAGAGAAAAAGGGAGACAGATAGAGAAAGACGGAGGTAGAGAGAGAGAGGGAGGCAGAGAGAAAGACAGAGAGAGAGAGGGAGTGAGAGAGAGAGAGAGAGAGACAAGGAGTTAAAGGAAGGGAGACAGAGAGAGAGAGAGGCAGACAGAAAGAGAGAGAGAGAGGGGGGAGACAGAGAGAGAGGAAGACGGAGAGAGAGAGACAGACAGACAGAGAGAAAGGGGAGATAGAGAGAGAGAGAGAGACATTACAGATAGACAGGAGAGACAGAAAGGGAGAGAGAGGGAGACAGAGAGAAAGCCAATACTGTGAGAAAGGATGGAGTCAGATAGTGAGAGAAAATGAGAGAGTCAAATAAAGACAGAAAGAGAAAGTGAGGCAGAGCGAGAGAGAGACAGAGACAGGGAGAGAAGACAGAGAGAGAGAAACAGAGAGAGAGAGAGGGAGAGGCAGAGAGAGAGAAACAGATGTAGACAGAAAGAGAGAGATACGGAGAGAGACAGAGAGCGATAGAGAGAGAGACGGAGAGAGAAACATAGACGGGGAGAGAGACAGATATAGACAGAGAGAGAGAGTGTGACAGAGAGTCAGACAGAGAGAGTGAGAGTCAGTCAGACGGAGAGAGAGATTGGGTGGGTTGAGGTTGGGGAATGATGATGCCAGCTCTCTCCAGCAGGAAGCCCCATGCCTGTCTGTCCACTCTGCTCATTCTCAGCAGCCTGGCCATTCTGGACTATTATCTGATTGAACAAAGTCAGAGTCCCAGGAAGGTTGGAGTCACCATCATGGTGACAGTGGGTGATGTCTGCCTCCTGGTAGCTCTGCGATATGTGACGGGATGGGTTGGTGCAGAGGTACGAACGGCAAGGCGTGGCTATGCCATGGTCCTCTGGTTCCTCTACATCTTTGTGTTGGAGATCAAACTCTACTTTGTCTACCAGAATTACAAGGCTGATCGCAGGAGCCTGGGCCTGTTGGCCAGGAAAGGCCTCACACTGCTGTTGTCTATCTGTGTTCCAGCTCTCTACCTGCTACTCGTGGCTGTTGACCATATGGAGCATCTGAAAGCCTTAAAGAAGAAGGAAGAGATACGTTACCGCCTCCTGTGGGTGGTGGTAGACCTGTTAGATGTGGTGGACATTCAGGCCAACCTGTGGGAGCCTCAGAGGAAAGCTCTCCCTCTCTGGGCAGAGGGTTTGATGTTTTTCTATTGTTATATTCTCCTGCTGATCCTCCCGTGTGTGTCTCTGAGTGAGATCAGCATGCAGGGTATCCACATCCTCCCACACAAAATGATGCTGTATCCGATCCTCAGCTTTATCACCATCAATCTCATCACTATCCTGGTCCGCGGCTCGAACCTGCTCTTTTTCCGCGATGCCCGGGCCTCAGGAATCTTCATGGGGAAGAACGTCCTGGCCATCGCACTCAAAACCTGCAGCTTCATCCAATATCGGAACCGACCCCCGGAGCACGGCCTGGACCCAGAGCCCCAGCACAGCCCCCACTCCGGCCCCACTCTCAGCACCCACTGCAACTGGCACCCACACTGGAGACTCTGACCAGGCAGGACACGTGACCCCACCCTCACTCCCCTCACCCTCACCACCCCACCCTCACTCCCCTCACCCTCACCACCCCACCCTCACTCCCCTCACCCTCACCACCCCACCCTCACCACCCCACCCTCACTCCCCTCACCCTCACCACCCCACCCTCACTCCCCTCACCCTCACCACCCCACCCTCACTCCCCTCACCCTCACCACCTCACCCTCACCACCTCACCCTCACTCCCCTCACCCTCACCACCTCACCCTCACCACCTCACCCTCACTCCCCTCACCCTCACCACCTCACCCTCACCACCTCACCCTCACTCCCCTCACCCTCACCACCTCACCCTCACCACCTCACCCTCACCACCTCACCCTCACCACCTCACCCTCCCTCCCCTCACCCTCACTCCCCTCACCCTCACCACCTCACCCTCCCTCCCCTCACCCTCACTCCCCTCACCCTCACCACCTCACCCTCCCTCCCCTCACCCTCACTCCCCTCACCCTCACCACCTCACCCTCACCACCTCACCCTCACTCCCCTCACCCTCACCACCTCACCCTCACTCCCCTCACCCTCACCACCTCACCCTCACCACCTCACCCTCACCACCTCACCCTCACCACCTCACCCTCACTCCCCTCACCCTCACCACCTCACCCTCACTCCCCTCACCCTCACCACCTCACCCTCACCACCTCACCCTCACTCCCCTCACCCTCACCACCCCACCCTCACTCCCCTCACCCTCACCACCCTCACCACCTCACCCTCACTCCCCTCACCCTCACTCCCCTCACCCTCGCTGCCACCGTCTGGTTTTCAAAAGCCTAACAAATGGTGACACCCTTTCCCTCACTCCCCCTCTCTCCTTCCCTCCTTTCCCCTTCTCCCCCTCCCCATCCCTCCTCTCCCCCTCCCCTCCTTTCCCTCCTCTCCTCTCCCCTCCCCTCCTCTCCCCCTCCCTCCTCCACCCTTCCCCCTCCTCTGCCCCCTCCCTCTCCCACCTCTCCGCTCTCCCTCCCTCACCTTCTCCTTCCCACCCACTTCCCTCCCCTCTCCCTCCCCCCTCCTCCCGCCCCTCTCTGTCCTTGCCACCTGCCCTCCTCTCCCGTCCCCTCCCCCTCACCTCCCCCTCCCCCCTTTCTCACTCCCCTCCCTCCTCCCTCCCGACCTCCATCCCCTCCTCCTCTCCCCCTCCCCAAACTCTCCCTCCCCTCCTCTCCCCTCCCACCCCCCTTCCTGCCTCCCAGTCCCCTCCCCTCCCCTCCACACCCACTCCCCTCCTCCCCTCTCTTTCCCTCCTTTCCCACCTTCCCCTACCCCTTCTCTTCCCCTCATCCTCCTCTTCCCTCCTTTCCCCTGTCCCCTCATCCCCTTCCCTCCTCCCCCTCCTCTCCCCGTCCCTCTTCTTTCCCCCCTCCTCTCCCCTCTCCCCCCTCCCCTCCTCTCCCCCATCCCCGCCCCTCCCCCCTCCCCGCCCCTCCTCCTTCCCTCCCCTCCTCGCCCCTCACCCCTCGTGGGGGGCTGCTGAAGGTTCAGTTACCCCCCCTCCTCTCTTGAGGTTCCTCTTGTGAACCTCAGACTCCTGCCAGTGCCTCACGACCCTCCCTCCCTCAGCCAACCCCACACAAACCAGGAGCAAAACTCCCTCAGGCCGGGGGAGGGGTGTGGGGGGTGGGGGGGGGGTGGGGGGTGGGGGGGTGTGGGGGGTGGGGGGGGTGGTGTGGGGGGTGGGGGTGGGTGGGGGGTGGGGGCGGTGGGGGGGTAGGGAGTGGGGGTGGTCAGATACTAACCCGCCCACTAACCAGGATCAACCAATCAGACAGAGCAGCTGAAGAGTGAACTGCCATTTTCTCTCTGACCTCAGGACCATTCCAGGTGACCTTCCACCAATGAGGATTGGCGAAGTAGGTTGGCTGCAGTAACAGCTGTGCACAGCAAGATCCCACAACCAGCATGGCTGGAGCAGAGCTGGACACTGGCCGGAGCACAGCTGGACACTGGCTGGAGCACAGCTGGACACTGGCTGGTGCAGAGTGGACACTGGCTGGAGCACAGCTGGACAGTGGCTGGAGCAGAGCTGGACAGTGGCTGGACAGTATTTGGAGCAGAGCTGGACACTGGCTGGAGAAGAGCTGGACACTGGCTGGAGAAGAGCTGGACACTGGCTGGAGCAGAGCTGGACAGTGGCTGGAGCAGGGGTAGACACTGGCTGGAGCAGAGCTGGACAGTGGATGGAGCAGAGCTGGACACTGGCTGGAGCAGGGCTGGACACTGGCTGGAGCACAGCGGACGCTGGCTGGACCAGAGCTGGACAGTGGATGGAGCAGAGCTGGACACTGGCTGGAGCAGGGCTGGACACTGGCTGGAGCACAGCGGACACTGGCTGGAGCAGAGCTGGACTGTGGATGGAACAGAGCTGGACACTGGCTGGAGCAGAGCTGGACTGTGGATGGAACAGAGCTGGACACTGGCTGGAGCAGGGCTGGACACTGGCTGGAGCACAGCGGACACTGGCTGGAGCAGAGCTGGACACTGGCTGGAACACAGCTGGACACTGGCTGGAGCAGGGCTGGACACTGGCTGGTGCAGGGCTGGACACTGGCTGGTGCAGAGTGGACACTGGCTGGTGCAGAGCTGGACACTGGCTGGAGCATAGCTGGACAGTGGATGGAGCACAGCTGGACAGTGGCTGGAGCAGAGCTGGACACTGGCTGGAGCAGAGCTGGACACTGGCTGGAGCAGAGCTGGACACTGGCTGGAGCAGAGCTGGACACTGGCTGGGGCAGAGCTGGACACTGGCTGGAGCAGAGCTCGACGCTGGCTGGAGCAGAGCTGGACACTGGCTGGAGCAGAGCTGGACACTGGCTGGGGCAGAGCTGGACACTGGCTGGGGCAGAGCTGGACACTGGCTGGAGAAGAGCTGGACACTGGCTGGAGCAGGGCTGGACACTGGCTGGAGCAGAGCTGGACACTGGCTGGAGAAGAACTGGACACTGGCTGGAGAAGAGCTGGACGCTGGCTGGGGCCGAGCTGGACACTGGCTGGGGCAGAGCTGGATACTGGCTGGAGAAGAGCTAGACACTGGCTGGAGAAGGGCTGGACACTGGCTGGAGCAGAGCTGGACACTGGCTGGAGAAGAGCTGGACACTGGCTGGGGCCGAGCTGGATACTGGCTGGAGAAGAGCTAGACACTGGCTGGAGAAGGGCTGGACACTGGCTGGAGCAGAGCTGGACACTGGCTGGGGCAGAGCTGGACACTGGCTGGAGCAGAGCTGGACACTGGCTGGAGCAGAGCTGGACACTGGCTGGAGAAGAGCTGGATGCTGGCTGGAGCTGAGCTGGACAGTGGCTGGGGCAGAGCTGGACACTGGCTGGAGAAGAACTGGACACTGGCTGGAGCGGAGCTGGACACTGGCTGGGGCAGAGCTGGACAGTGGCTGGGGCAGAGCTGGACACTGGCTGGAGAAGAGCTGGACACTGGCTGGAGCGGAGCTGGACACTGGCTGGGGCAGAGCTGGACACTGGCTGGAGCGGAGCTGGACACTGGCTGGAGAAGAACTGGACACTGGCTGGAGCGGAGCTGGACACTGGCTGGAGCAGAGACTTTTTAAAAAGATTTATATTTTATAAGAAGTGTGGTTTGCTTGTTTTTGATGCTAATTAAACATGGATGGAGATAATTTAAACATCTCAGTACTTTCACTGCTGGGATCCCTGATGAATACATTAAAAACACTCAGTAAGTTCCTGTTCTATTTCCCCCCCCACCCCCGAACCCCTGGCCATTGACCCTGGGGTTACTGCAGCACTAACAGAGCTACAATATCCTCAGATTATTGGCACAGAGAGATTGAGGAGTGTTGGGGATATGGGGAGAAATCCTGCTTTTATTCATTGCTGGTATTTAATTCCCATCCCGAGTTATCCCTGTGACAAACACATTTTGAAATTGTTGCCATGTGCCCGAGTCATAAAACCAGAAGAAACCGGAGTGGAAGGAGGCCGTTCGGCCCACACACTGTGCTCTGCCATTCAATGAGATCTGATGTGATGATCCACAACTCCACCTTCCCGCTATACTCCCACAATCCTCAAATAAAAATCTGCTTATCCCAGCCTTGAACACACCGACAGACCCAACTCTGCAATAAAGAATTGTACAGATTCACTCCTGTCTGAGAGAGACAGAACTATCCTCATCTCTGCTGGAAATGGGTGACTCTGAGATTCTCCCACAAGAGGAGACAACCTGTCAGCGACGACACTGACAACCCAATCTGTCTCAATAAAATTGAATCCCATTCTCCTAAACTCTGATGAATAAAGGACCAATCTCCTCAAACTCCCCTGATTAGAAATCCCCTCCATATCCAGAATTGATCTAGTGACCATTCTCTCAGCTGGTATATCGCCCGTTAGATCAGAAAACTAGACTGTTCAATACTCCAGGGGCGGTTGAACAACTGCCTTGCAAAATATTATCAAAACGTGCCTACATCTATACTGCAGTGTGTTACAGTGTAACGGGAAGGTGTCAGTGTGTTACAGTGTAACAGGAAGGAGTCAGTGTGTTACAGTGTAACAGGAAGGAGTCAGTGTGTTACAGTGTAACAGGAAGGTGTCAGTGTGTTACAGTGTAACAGGAAGGTGTCAGTGTGTTACAGTGTAACGGGAAGGCGTCAGTGTGTTACAGTGTAACAGGAAGGCGTCAGTGTGTTACAGTGTAACAGGAAGGTGTCAGTGTGATACAGTGTAACAGGAAGGCGTCAGTGTAACAGGAAGGCGTCAGTGTGTTACAGTGTAACAGGAAGGTGTCAGTGTGATACAGTGTAACAGGAAGGTGTCAGTGTGTTACAGTGTAACGGGAAGGCGTCAGTGTGTTACAGTGTAACGGGAAGGAGTCAGTGTGTTACAGTGTAACGGGAAGGTGTCAGTGTGTTACAGTGTAACGGGAAGGTGTCAGTGTGTTACAGTGTAACAGGAAGGCGTCAGTGTGATACAGTGTAACAGGAAGGTGTCAGTGTGATACAGTGTAACAGGAAGGTGTCAGTGTGTTACAGTGTAACAGGAAGGTGTCAGTGTGTTACAGTGTAACAGGAAGGTGTCAGTGTGTTACAGTGTAACAGGAAGGTGTCAGTGTGATACAGTGTAACAGGAAGGTATCAGTGTGATACAGTGTAACAGGAAGGTGTCAGTGTGATACAGTGTAACAGGAAGGAGTCAGTGTGTTACAGTGTAACAGGAAGGTGTCAGTGTGTTACAGTGTAACATAGAACATAGAACATAGAACATAGAACATTACAGCGCAGAACAGGCCCTTCGGCCCACGATGTTGCGCCGACCAGTTACAAAAACAATGACCCACTAGCCTATACCAATCCCTTTTCGTCCATAAACCTATCCAGAGATCTCTTAAACGCCCCCAAACTAGACGCATTTACAACTGCAGCAGGCAGGGCATTCCAATCCCTCACCACCCGCTGGGTAAAGAACCTACCCCTGACATCCGTCCTGTAGCTACCCCCCCTTAATTTAAAGCCATGCCCCCTCGTGCTAGCTTTCTCCATCCGAGGAAAAAGGCTATCACTATCCACCCTATCTAAACCTCTAATCATCTTATATGTTTCAATAAGATCCCCTCTTAGCCGCCTTCTTTCCAACGAAAACAACCCTAGATCCCTCAGTCTCTCCTCATAGGACCTCCCCACCATACCAGGCAACATCCTAGTAAACCTCCTCTGCACCCTCTCCAACGCCTCCACATCCTTCTTGTAATGCGGGGACCAGAACTGCACACAGTACTCCAAGTGCGGCCGCACTAGAGTAGTGTACAGTTGCAACATTACACTGCGACTCCTAAATTCAATCCCCCTACCAATAAACGCCAAGACACCGTACGCCTTCTTGACAACCTTATCTACTTGATTCCCAACTTTCAGGGATCTATGTACACACACACCTAGATCCCTCTGTTCATCCACACTATTCAAAGTCCTCCCGTTAGCCCTATACTCGACACATCTGTTACTCCTACCAAAGTGACGGGAAGGTGTCAGTGTGTTACAGTGTAACGGGAAGGTGTCAGTGTGTTACAGTGTAACAGGAAGGCGTCAGTGTGATACAGTGTAACAGGAAGGTGTCAGTGTGATACAGTGTAACAGGAAGGAGTCAGTGTGTTACAGTGTAACAGGAAGGTGTCAGTGTGATACAGTGTAACAGGAAGGTGTCAGTGTGATACAGTGTAACAGGAAGGTGTCAGTGTGTTACAGTGTAACGGGAAGCTGTCAGTGTGTTACAGTGTAACGGGAAGGCGTCAGTGTGTTACAGTGTAACAGGAAGGTGTCAGTGTGATACAGTGTAACGGGAAGGAGTCAGTGTGTTACAGTGTAACGGGAAGGCGTCAGTGTGTTACAGTGTAACGGGAAGGTGTCAGTGTGATACAGTGTAACAGGAAGGCGTCAGTGTGTTACAGTGTAACAGGAAGGAGTCAGTGTGTTACAGTGTAACAGGAAGGTGTCAGTGTGTTACAGTGTAACGGGAAGCTGTCAGTGTGTTACAGTGTAACGGGAAGGCGTCAGTGTGTTACAGTGTAACAGGAAGGTGTCAGTGTGATACAGTGTAACAGGAAGGCGTCAGTGTGTTACAGTGTAACAGGAAGGCGTCAGTGTGATACAGTGTAACGGGAAGGCGTCAGTGTGTTACAGTGTAACAGGAAGGTGTCAGTGTGATACAGTGTAACAGGAAGGTGTCAGTGTGATACAGTGTAACGGGAAGGCGTCAGTGTGTTACAGTGTAACTGGAAGGCGTCAGTGTGTTACAGTGTAACGGGAAGGCGTCAGTGTGTTACAGTGTAACGGGAAGGCGTCAGTGTGTTACAGTGTAACGGGAAGGAGTCAGTGTGTTACAGTGTAACAGGAAGGCGTCAGTGTGTTACAGTGTAACGGGAAGGCGTCAGTGTGTTACAGTGTAACGGGAAGGCGTCAGTGTGTTACAGTGTAACGGGAAGGAGTCAGTGTGTTACAGTGTAACAGGAAGGCGTCAGTGTGATACAGTGTAACAGGAAGGCGTCAGTGTAACAGGAAGGCGTCAGTGTAACAGGAAGGTGTCAGTGTGATACAGTGTAACAGGAAGGTGTCAGTGTGTTACAGTGTAACAGGAAGGTGTCAGTGTGTTACAGTGTAACAGGAAGGTGTCAGTGTGTTACAGTGTAACAGGAAGGTGTCAGTGTGTTACAGTGTAACGGGAAGGAGTCAGTGTGTTACAGTGTAACAGGAAGGTGTCAGTGTGTTACAGTATAACGGGAAGGAGTCAGTGTGTTACAGTGTAACAGGAAGGTGTCAGTGTGTTACAGTGTAACAGGAAGGTGTCAGTGTGTTACAGTGTAACAGGAAGGTGTCAGTGAGTTACAGTGTAACAGGAAGGCGTCAGTGTGATACAGTGTAACAGGAAGGCGTCAGTGTGATACAGTGTAACAGGAAGGTGTCAGTGTGATACAGTGTAACAGGAAGGTGTCAGTGTGTTACAGTGTAACAGGAAAGAGTCAGTGTGATACAGTGTAACAGGAAGGTGTCAGTGTGTTACAGTGTAACAGGAAGGCGTCAGTGTGATACAGTGTAACAGGAAGGCGTCAGTGTGATACAGTGTAACAGGAAGGCGTCAGTGTGATACAGTGTAACAGGAAGGCGTCAGTGTGATACAGTGTAACAGGAAGGCGTCAGTGTGTTACAGTGTAACAGGAAGGTGTCAGTGTGATACAGTGTAACAGGAAGGTGTCAGTGTGATACAGTGTAACAGGAAGGTGTCAGTGTGTTACAGTGTAACAGGAAGGAGTCAGTGTGATACAGTGTAACAGGAAGGCGTCAGTGTGTTACAGTGTAACAGGAAGGTGTCAGTGTGTTACAGTGTAACAGGAAGGTGTCAGTGTGATACATGTATCAGGAAGGTGTCAGTGTGTTACAGTGTAACAGGAAGGTGTCAGTGTGTTACAGTGTAACAGGAAGGTGTCAGTGTGTTACAGTGTAACAGGAAGGAGTCAGTGTGATACAGTGTAACAGGAAGGCGTCAGTGTGATACAGTGTAACAGGAAGGTGTCAGTGTGTTACAGTGTAACAGGAAGGTGTCAGTGTGTTACAGTGTAACAGGAAGGTGTCAGTGTGTTACAGTGTAACAGGAAGGTGTCAGTGTGATACAGTGTAACAGGAAGGTGTCAGTGTGATACAGTGTAACAGGAAGGTGTCAGTGTGATACAGTGTAACAGGAAGGAGTCAGTGTGTTACAGTGTAACAGGAAGGTGTCAGTGTGATACAGTGTAACAGGAAGGTGTCAGTGTGTTACAGTGTAACAGGAAGGAGTCATTGTGTTACAGTGTAACAGGAAGGCGTCAGTGTGTTACAGTGTAACGGGAAGGTGTCAGTGTGTTACAGTGTAACGGGAAGGCGTCAGTGTGTTACAGTGTAACGGGAAGGAGTCAGTGTGTTACAGTGTAACAGGAAGGCGTCAGTGTGTTACAGTGTAACGGGAAGGTGTCAGTGTGTTACAGTGTAACGGGAAGGCGTCAGTGTGTTACAGTGTAACGGGAAGGAGTCAGTGTGTTACAGTGTAACGGGAAGGCGTCAGTGTGATACAGTGTAACAGGAAGGCGTCAGTGTAACAGGAAGGCGTCAGTGTAACAGGAAGGTGTCAGTTTGATACAGTGTAACAGGAAGGTGTCAGTGTGTTACAGTGTAACAGGAAGGTGTCAGTGTGTTACAGTGTAACAGGAAGGTGTCAGTGTGATACAGTGTAACAGGAATGTGTCAGTGTGTTACAGTGTAACAGGAAGGTGTCAGTGTGTTACAGTGTAACAGGAAGGCGTCAGTGTAACAGGAAGGTGTCAGTGTGATACAGTGTAACAGGAAGGTGTCAGTGTGTTACAGTGTAACAGGAAGGCGTCAGTGTGATACAGTGTAACAGGAAGGTGTCAGTGTGTTACAGTGTAACAGGAAGGTGTCAGTGTGTTACAGTGTAACAGGAAGGAGTCAGTGTGATACAGTGTAACAGGAAGGTGTCAGTGTGATACAGTGTAACAGGAAGGTGTCATTGTGTTACAGTGTAACGGGAAGGTGTCAGTGTGTTACAGTGTAACAGGAAGGCGTCAGTGTGTTACAGTGTAACAGGAAGGCGTCAGTGTGATACAGTGTAACAGGAAGGTGTCAGTGTGTTACAGTGTAAGAGGAAGGCGTCAGTGTGTTACAGTGTAACAGGAAGGTGTCAGTGTGTTACAGTGTAACAGGAAGGTGTCAGTGTGTTACAGTGTAACAGGAAGGTGTCAGTGTGATACAGTGTAACAGGAAGGTGTCAGTGTGTTACAGTGTAACAGGAAGGCGTCAGTGTGATACAGTGTAACAGGAAGGCATCAGTGTGATACAGTGTAACAGAAAGGCGTCAGTGTGATACAGTGTAACAGGAAGGCGTCAGTGTGATACAGTGTAACAGGAAGGCGTCAGTGTGTTACAGTGTAACAGGAAGGCGTCAGTGTGATACAGTGTAACAGGAAGGTGTCAGTGTGTTACAGTGTAACAGGAAGGTGTCAGTGTGATACAGTGTAAGAGGAAGGCGTCAGTGTGTTACAGTGTAACAGGAAGGCGTCAGTGTGATACAGTGTAACAGGAAGGCATCAGTGTGATACAGTGTAACAGAAAGGCGTCAGTGTGATACAGTGTAACAGGAAGGCGTCAGTGTGATACAGTGTAACAGGAAGGCGTCAGTGTGATACAGTGTAACAGAAAGGCGTCAGTGTGATACAGTGTAACAGAAAGGCGTCAGTGTGATACAGTGTAACAGGAAGGTGTCAGTGTGTTACAGTGTAACAGAAAGGCGTCAGTGTGTTACAGTGTAACAGGAAGGCGTCAGTGTGTTACAGTGTAACAGGAAGGTATCAGTGTGATACAGTGTAACAGGAAGGCGTCAGTGTGATACAGTGTAACAGGAAGGCGTCAGTGTGATACAGTGTAACAGGAAGGCGTCAGTGTGTTACAGTGTAACAGGAAGGTGTCAGTGTGTTACAGTGTAACAGGAAGGCGTCAGTGTGATACAGTGTAACAGGAAGGCGTCAGTGTGATACAGTGTAACAGGAAGGCGTCAGTGTGATACAGTGTAACAGGAAGGCGTCAGTGTGTTACAGTGTAACAGGAAGGCGTCAGTGTGATACAGTGTAACAGGAAGGCGTCAGTGTGTTACAGTGTAACAGGAAGGCGTCACTGTGTTACAGTGTAACGGGAAGGCGTCAGTGTGATACAGTGTAACGGGAAGGTGTCAGTGTGTTACAGTGTAACAGGAAGGAGTCAGTGTGATACAGTGTAACAGGAAGGCGTCAGTGTGTTACAATGTAACAGGAAGGTGTCAGTGTGATACAGTGTAACAGAAAGGTATCAGTGTGTTACAGTGTAACAGGAAGGTGTCAGTGTGATACAGTGTAACAGGAAGGCGTCAGTGTGATACAGTGTAACAGGAAGGCGTCAGTGTGTTACAGTGTAACAGGAAGGTGTCAGTGTGATACAGTGTAACAGGAAGGTGTCAGTGTGATACAGTGTAACAGGAAGGCGTCAGTGTGTTACAGTGTAACAGGAAGGTGTCAGTGTGATACAGTGTAACAGGAAGGTATCAGTGTGTTACAGTGTAACAGGAAGGTGTCAGTGTGATACAGTGTAACAGGAAGGTGTCAGTGTGTTACAGTGTAACAGGAAGGTATCAGTGTGTTACAGTGTAACAGGAAGGTGTCAGTGTGATACAGTGTAACAGGAAGGTGTCAGTGTGTTACAGTGTAACAGGAAGGAGTCAGTGTGATACAGTGTAACAGGAAGGTGTCAGTGTGTTACAGTGTAACAGGAAGGAGTCAGTGTGATACAGTGTAACAGGAAGGCGTCAGTGTGTTACAGTGTAACAGGAAGGCGTCAGTGTGTTACAGTGTAACAGGAAGGTGTCAGTGTGATACAGTGTAACAGGAAGGTGTCAGTGTGTTACAGTGTAACAGGAAGGTGTCAGTGTGTTACAGTGTAACAGGAAGGTGTCAGTGTGTTACAGTGCAACAGGAAGGTGTCAGTGTGTTACAGTGTAACAGGAAGGTGTCAGTGTGATACAGTGTAACAGGAAGGTGTCAGTGTGTTACAGTGTAACAGGAAGGAGTCAGTGTGATACAGTGTAACAGGAAGGTGTCAGTGTGTTACAGTGTAACAGGAAGGAGTCAGTGTGTTACAGTGTAACAGGAAGGTGTCAGTGTGTTACAGTGTAACAGGAAGGTGTCAGTGTGTTACAGTGTAACAGGAAGGTGTCAGTGTGATACAGTGTAACAGGAAGGTGTCAGTGTGTTACAGTGTAACAGGAAGGTGTCAGTGTGATACAGTGTAACAGGAAGGTGTCAGTGTGTTACAGTGTAACAGGAAGGTGTCAGTGTGTTACAGTGTAACAGGAAGGTGTCAGTGTGATACAGTGTAACAGGAAGGTGTCAGTGTGTTACAGTTTAACAGGAAGGCGTCAGTGTGATACAGTGTAACAGGAAGGCGTCAGTGTGTTACAGTGTAACAGGAAGGTGTCAGTGTGTTACAGTGTAACAGGAAGGTGTCAGTGTGATACAGTGTAACAGGAAGGTGTCAGTGTGTTACAGTGTAACAGGAAGGTGTCAGTGTGTTACAGTGTAACAGGAAGGTGTCAGTGTGATACAGTGTAACAGGAAGGTGTCAGTGTGTTACAGTGTAACAGGAAGGTGTCAGTGTGATACAGTGTAACAGGAAGGTGTCAGTGTGTTACAGTGTAACAGGAAGGTGTCAGTGTGTTACAGTGTAACAGGAAGGTGTCAGTGTGATACAGTGTAACAGGAAGGTGTCGGTGTGTTACAGTGTAGCAGGAAGGCGTCAGTGTGATACAGTGTAACAGGAAGGTGTCAGTGTTGTACAGTATAACGGGAAGGTGTCAGTGTGTTACAGTGTAACGGGAAGGCGTCAGTGTGTTACAGTGTAACGGGAAGGCGTCAGTGTGATACAGTGTAACAGGAAGGCGTCAGTGTGATACAGTATAACGGGAAGGTGTCAGTGTGTTACAGTGTAACGGGAAGGCGTCAGTGTGTTACAGTGTAACGGGAAGGCGTCAGTGTGTTACAGTGTAACAGGAAGGCGTCAGTGTGTTACAGTGTAACAGGAAGGTGTCAGTGTGTTACAGTATAACAGGAAGGTGTCAGTGTGATACAGTGTAACAGGAAGGCATCAGTGTGATACAGTGTAACAGGAAGGTGTCAGTGTGATACAGTGTAACAGGAAGGTGTCAGTGTGATACAGTGTAACAGGAAGGTGTCAGTGTGTTACAGTGTAACAGGAAGGTGTCAGTGTGTTACAGTGTAACAGGAAGGTGTCAGTGCTTTTTATTCATTCATGGGGCCTGTGCATTAGTGCCTGATTATTGCGTTTCTTGCCCATCCCTCGTTGCCTGAGGGCAGTTGAGAGTCACCCACATGGCTGTAGGTGGGGAGTCACGTGTAGGCCAGACCGTGTAAGGACGGCACATTTCCCTCCTGAAAGGACATTAGTGAACCAGGTGGGTTTTTCTGATAATCGGCAATGCTTTCATCCAGTTTTATTGAATTCAAATTCCACTATCTTTTATGGTGGGATTCGAGCCCAAGTTCCCAGAACATTAGCTGCATTAGAGGAGCGGTGGAACTGCAGGGTAATATCTGTGGACTCCAGCTGAGGTGGGTGTTAGCATTCTGGGTTCCTTTTCTCACTGAGTCTGTGTTGAATGAAAGAAAATGTAACAGCAGACATCAACTAATGTGGACTCATGAAATGTAGGATTCTGACTAAATATTTGGATCCTTTGTAAGGGCTGTGTCAGAGCGATTATCCCGCTGGATTGATTGAATGTGATGTGGGTATGCCAGCGTTGGACTGGCGTAAACACAATAAAAAGTCTGACAACACCAGGTTTTAGTCCAATTGATTTATTTGATAGTAAACGCACAAGCTTTCGGGGTTAGTCCCTTCGTCAGGTGAATGGAGAGTTCTGGCCTCAGACAGAGTCTGTCTGAGGCCAGAACTCTCCATTCACCTGACGAAGGGACTAACCCCAATTGGACTAAAACCTGGTGTTGTCAGACTTTTTACCTTGATTGAATGTGAACAGTGCTGTGTCTGCCAGGGAAATGGGGAAGGCTGGTTTGGGTGTGATTCTGGCTCTGGAATAATCAGTGCTAATGATCGAATATCTGTGGGGCGTGTCAAAGTTAAATGAAGAAAGCAAAGTGATTTGTCCTCGGGTGTCCTTACTTGCATTGGTTCTCTGTCTCTGTCCCCAGCTCACTCATTAACACAGAGCCTGCCTCGTCCTTCTCTTGATCAGTATCAATGTCAGTGGGGCTGCTGACAGAGTGAGGTTTGATCCACTTGAATATCGCGTTTTACTGTATTAACCAGAAAGCATTAGAAATTAGATTCAGACGGAGAAGATGATTAGACTGAAGTAAAGCTGAGTCTTTGGGCTTTGATCTCCACAGAGTTCCAGGGCAGATCCGAGTGATGGAGCTTCTCAGAATAAAGACTAAAGCTGATTAAATACAAATCAGCGAGAGACACCCGACCTGCAGGGAACCGTGGGGTGGAGCTGTTAACACTTTACACCAGTGAATGACATTACTTGATTAGACTGATCTGTTTGCAATCTTTGATAGGGAACACAGATCATTGTGCAGAGTGACCCTGTGCGTCCACTTTTCTTTAACCCAGTGCTATCTAATCCTGGCCAGAGAATCACCTATAATCACCTTTCTGTTCCCACACTGCTACCTCTGCTCAACCCTTGGCCTCCTGTTTCTGAGCGACACACTGCTCTTTATTCCATTATCTGTAAACACAGTGTTAGTGTTGACATTTCCCCAGTCAACATCCCCAACACCTCCCCCACTGTCTGACACCAGTACCAGAGGAACAGAAATTCCTCCAGTATTGGGATTGTTCCCTGTTTTTGCTCTAACCTCTATCCTGTTACATTATTGACATTCTTTGATTTTATTTTCTGTCTAGTGCACAAGACACCAATAACCAAAAGAGCGAATGCTGGAAAATCTCAGCTAGTCTGGCAGCCTCTGTGAGAACAGGAAAGACAAGGGTTGACAAAGGGTCACCTGGACTCGAAACATCAGCTCTTTTCTCTCCTTACAGATGCTGCCAGACCTGCTGAGATTTTCCAGCGTTTTCTCTCTTGGTTTCAGATTCCAGCATTTGCAATAATTTTGCGTTTACACAAGACACTAATTAGCGAGTCTGCATGATCTCCCCATGTCTGCGTGGGTTTCCTCTGGGTGCTCCAGTTTCCTCCCACAGTCTGAAAGATGCACTGGTTAGGTGCATCGGCTATGCTAAATTCTCCATCAGCGTACCTGAACAATAACTTCATTGCAGTGTTAATATAAGCCTACTTATGGCACTAATGAATGAACTTTAAGTTGATAAAAATATTGTGATTAGCTACACGAGAACAAATATGCCAAATTACAAGGCTTGAAAATATCAGAGCTGTGCGTGTGACCTTTACTCAAAACAAAAGTGTAACTAAGACTTGATCAAACGACACAGTTTCCTTTCCAATGATGCTCTGCTGCTCTCTCTTAAGGACATGTTACAACATCCCCCTCTCTGTTTTAGAGGTACTTCCCCCCCTAATAAATAATTGTAACTATTTACAGTACATGTTTGTGTTTAGTTACCATTAGAAAGGAGATCGAACTGATGAATCTATCAGTCTGTGACGTGTAGAGATAATCTGCTGGGATACTCAGATCTCGGAATGGTGACCTTGTCTGGAGATTTCTTGAATTGCTGACAGAGATTTATGGGATCATCATTCTTCAATCTCGTTTCTGGTTCCATTTGGGATCTTATCCCAATGGTTGAGAATTATTATTTATTATTATTTCTAATCCAACTATTACAATTTAATCACTGCCGGGGGAGGGAGTGGAAGCTGACACGATAGTCAGTTTTAAGGGGTGTCTTGACAAGTCCACGACTAGGGTGGGAATGAAGGAATGGTCCCCGGAAGGGTAGGGGGTTTGGAGACAAGTTTAATTTCAATCTCAATTAAATCAACCTATAGATCTAAGGAAGTATCTTCTGTTTTCACTGGGTTAGCAATCTGCTGAGTGTATATCTGACCTGGACTATACCCTATCTCACGATCCTAATCTTGAATCTTTACCAAGAGAGATTGTAATCTTGGCAGTGCTGTGGTCAATGGTTTTACCAAATCATCTCCAGTGAGTTGGAGTTGGTCTTCATCACAAATCTTTCACCAAACAGATAGGTATGAAATCACATTGTTCTAAATCCTAAATACATTGTTCTAAATCCTAAATACATTGTTCTAAATCCTAAATACATTGTTCTAAATCCTAGAGTTTAGAAGAATGAGGGGAGATCTCATTGAGACGTATAAGATGATGAATGGGATGGATAGGATAGAGGTGGAGAGACTCTTCCCGCTCAAAAAAGACAGTAGGACTAGGGGGCACAGCCTCAAGATAAAGGGGAGGCGGTTTAGAACGGAGTTGAGGAGGAACTTCTTCACTCAAAGGGTGGTGAATCTCTGGAATTCTCTGCCTGTTGAAGTGGTGGAGGCTGCCTCGCTAAATATTTTTAAGATGCGGGTTGATGGGTTTTTGATAAGAGAGGGGATTAAGGGTTATGGGGAGAGGGCAGGAATGTGGAACTGAGCGACGACAGATCAGCCATGATCTTATTGAATGGCGGGGCAGGCTCGAAGGGCTAGATGGCCTACTCCTGCTCCTATTTCTTATGTTCTTATGTTCTAAATACATTGTTCTAAATCCTAAAGCTAATGTTTCCCACTCAGTGGTGAACAAAGAACAAAGAAAATTCCAGCACAGGAACAGGCCCTTCGGCCCTCCAAGCCTGTACTGACCATGCTGCCCCCGACTGAACTAAAACCCCCTACCCTTCCGGGGACCATATCCCTCTATTCCCATCCTATTCATGGATTTGTCAAGATGCCCCTTAAAACTCACTATCGTATCCGCTTCCACTCCCTCCCCCGGCAGCGAGTTCCAGGCACCCACCACCCTCTGTGTAAAAAATCTGCCTCGTACATCTCCTTTAAACCTTGTCCCTTGCAACACTCCCTCGGCACTGACCCTCTGACAGCGCGGCACTCCCTCGGCGCTGACCCTCTGACAGTGCGGCACTCCCTCAGTACTGACCCTCTGACAGCGCGGCGCTCCCTCGGCGCTGACCCTCTGACAGTGCGGCACTCCCTCGGCACTGACCCTCTGACAGTGCGGCACTCCCTCGGCGCTGACCCTCTGACAGTGCGGCACTCCCTCGGCACTGACCCTCTGACAGTGCGGCAATCCCTCAGCACTGACCCTCTGACAGTGCGGTACTCCCTCGGCACTGACCCTCTGACAGCGCGGTGCTCCCTCAGCACTGACCCTCTGACAGCGCGGCACTCCCTCAGTACTGACCCTCTGACAGCGCGGCGCTCCCTCGGCGCTGACCCTCTGACAGTGCGGCACTCCCTCGGCACTGACCCTCTGACAGTGCGGCACTCCCTCGGCACTGACCCTCTGACAGTGCGGCACTCCCTCGGCACTGACCCTCTGACAGTCCGGCACTCCCTCAGCACTGACCCTCTGACAGTGCGGCACTCCCTCAGTACTGACCCTCTGACAGTGCGGCACTCCCTCAGCACTGACCCCCTGACAGTGCGGCACTCCCTCAGTACTGACCCCCTGACAGTGCGGCACTCCCTCGGCACTGACCCTCTGACAGTGCGGCACTCCCTCAGCACTGACCCTCTGACAGTGCGGCACTCCCTCAGCACTGACCCTCTGACAGTGCGGCACTCCCTCAGCACTGACCCTCTGACAGTGCGGCACTCCCTCAGCACTGACCCTCTGACAGCGCGGCGCTCCCTCAGCACTGACCCTCTGACAGTGCGGCACTCCCTCAGCACTGGCCCTTTGCCCCAGGATGACATCTGTCCCACTGGCATCTCCTCCCCCACCACCACCGCAGCCCCCTGCCCCAGAGTGAATGTTTATACTGACACAGTCTGAGTGAACACAGCTTAACAAACAACCAATTAAACCTTTACAGACATGGGGAAGACATTTTCCCAAGGCGTTGCTGATAGATTGGCAGGTGAGGGGGCCAGGGACTCTGCTGGAACATTCCTGTCTCTGGCTGTTTCCCAGGGACTGCCTGTCTCTGATTCCAGTAACCAACAGGGACACTGCCACAGCAATGAAGCTGATATATTCACCCTCCTAGACCTGGTTCCTTTATAAAGCAACATGCATCATTTCACACTGAACCCCCACTGCTTCTCCACATGGCATCAAGACCATAAAATAGCCCTGAAATCTATAAACACCCAAGAATTGCACCAGTCTTTAAACGATCAATATCCCAGCTCGATAAATCTGCACTGGTCTCCGCAATACAACAGCTAATTTTCCTTTAAGCTTTGCTGATTTCTGATGTGTTGTTTCCTATTGATTCGCTGTGTGTTAAACTTTATTAGACACTGTCAGCATTTAATCAGTTATTGGATAGAACAATTGGCTCATTAGAAACAGCCCATCAATACCATCGCCCACAGTCACTCAGCGTTTAACGATCGATCACCCCGCTGCGACTGGCTGATGGCGACACAGACAGACAAATATCTCCCCCCTGAATAACAGCTCATCACCTGGAGATTTAACCCATCACAGCAGCACGTCCCACACAACAAGACACACAGGCGGACTGGCAGGTCTGTCTGCCTTTCATTTGTATAGCACCTCAGAGATTTCCAAAGCGCTTTACGATTAATGAATATACTGTTTCCAGCATCACTCAAACAGCATTGCCACAAAAAACAAACATTTCCCACAAATGAAAAAAATATTTAATCTGTAAATTGCCGATGAGGTTAGATTGGAATATACTTAGAATTCAAAGATGCAGTTAGAGGACTATCCCACCCAGTCTCCCCCCTCAATCCCCGCACCCTTTAATATCCCACCCAGTCTAATCCCACTCTCCCCCCTCACTCCCCCCACCCTTTAATATCCCACCCAGTCTAATCCCACTCTCCCCCTCACTCCCCCCACCCTTTAATATCCCACCCAGTCTAATCCCACTCTCCCCCTCACTCCCCGCACCCTTTAATATCCCACCCAGCAGAGCCGTTGGAAATATTACCATACAGAGGGATCTAGGCCTGTAGATCCACAGTTCCCTGAAGGTGGCAGCTCAGGTGGATAAGGTGGTGAAGAAGGTGTATGGCATACTGGCTTTCATCAATCAGGGAGTTGAGTATAGGAATTGGAAAATCATGTTGCTGCTGTATGAGACTTTGGTTCAGCTGCATTTGGAGTGTTGTGTACATTTCTGGTTGCCACACTATCAGAAGGATGTTGATGCAGAAGAGATTTCCCAGGATGGTGCCTGGTTTGGAGGATATGGGCTATGAAGAAAGGTTGAATAAACTTGGATTGTTTTGATTGGAGCGTCGGAGGAAGAGGGGGGAGCTGATAGAGGTTCACAAGGTTATGACAGGCTTGGATAGAGTGGATAGTCAGAGTCTTTTTCCCAGGGTCAATGGGTCAATTACTCGGGGGGGGGGGGGGGGTGCAGAGGTTGAGAGAGGGGCTAAGTTTAAAAGAGATGTAAGGGGCGGGTTTTCCACACAGAGGGTGGTGAATGTCTGGAACGCACTGCCAGAGGAGGTGGTAGAAACAGATCCTATAACAACATTCAAGAGGCATCTGGACAGATACATCAATCGGCAGGAAATAGAGGGATATGGACCACGTAGAGGCAAGAAAATATTAGATTAGACAGGCATCTGTGTCAGCACAGACTTAGTGGGCCGAAGGGCCTGTTCCTGTACTGTCCTTTGAATCCCAGGGCAACACCCTCCTGACTGTACAGCACTGTCCACCACTCCTGCTGGGTCTGTGCTGTGGGTTGGGACAGGACCTATCCAGGATGGTAATGGTGATGTCTGGAGTGTTATCTGTAAGGTATGATTCCGTGAGAATGACTATGTCTGCTGTTGCTTAACTCGTCTCTCCCAATCTTGGTAAGGAGATTTTGCAGCGTTGGCTGGGCTGGGCTTGTTTCCGGTGCCTAGGTCGATGGTTTCATTTCTATTAAAATTCACAGCGTTTTGAGACAACTGAGTGTCTCACTCGACCATTTTCAGAATCAAGCACGTTGCTGTGGCCCTGGAGTCACAGGTAGACCAGACTGGGTAAGGACAGCAGATTTCCTTCCCTAAAGGGCATTAGTGAACCCGATATAAATTTCACCAGCTGCTGTATTCGAGCCTGTGTCCTCACAGTATTAGCCTGGGAATTAATATAGAAAAATATATACAAACCCTACCGTACAGAAAGAGGCCATTCAGCCCATCGAGTCTGCACAGACAACAATCCCACCCAAGCCCTACCCCCATATCCCTACATATTTACCCACTAATCCCTCTAACCTACACATCTCAGGACACTAAGGGGCAATTTAAGCATGGCCAATCAACCTAACCCACACATCTTTGGACTGTGGGAGGAAACCGGAGCACCCGGAGGAAACCCATGCAGACACGAAGAGAATGTGCAAACTCCACACAGTTCAGTGACATTACACCGGAGTCTCTCCCGGCTGTTAGCAAGTGGCAGAGCAGGCTAGAGGGACTGAATGGTCTCCTCCCTGCTGTTTGGTTAAGGGGGAGCTGGATCAGGATGTGAGTTAGTCGGAAATATTCCGACAGAGTTTAGAACCATAGAAAATTACAGCACAGAAACAGGCCTTTTGCCCCTTGTCTGTGCCGAACAATTTTTCTGCCTAGTCCCACTGACCTGTACCTGGGCCATATCCCTCCACACCCCTCTCATCCATGTACCCGTCCAAGTTTTTCTTAAATGTTAAAAGTTAATATTAAATATTAACATTTACCACTTTATCCGGCAGCTTATTCCACACTCCCACCACACTCTGTGTGAAGAATCCCCCCTAATATTCCCTTTAAACTTTTCCCCTTTCACCCTTAACCCATGCCCTCTGGGTTTTTTTCTCCTCTAGCCTCAGTGGAAAAAGTTTGTAGAATGGATTTTAATATCCGCACTGACAGAATGGGCTGAAAGGCCAGACTACTTTTTATTGAATGCTGAGATACCCGTTCAGGAAAAAACATTCAACCAATAGGAACAGGATCAATATTCCTGATTTTATATCTCAAAATCAGGAGGGAAAATCAGACCCTGCAGCCGAGCACAGAGAGAGAGAGAGAGAGAGAGCGCGCGCAATCAGACCCTGCAGCTGAGCACAGAGAGAGAGAGAGAGAGAGAGAGCGTGTGCAATCAGACCCGGTGACTCGAGCACAGAGAGAGAGAGCGCAATCAGACCCGGTGACTCGAGCACAGAGAGAGAGAGCGCAATCAGACCCGGTGACTCGAGCACAGAGAGAGAGAGCGAAATCAGACCCTGCAGCCGAGCACAGAGAGAGAGAGAGAGAGAGAGCGCGCAATCAGACCCTGCAGCCGAGCACAGAGAGAGCGTGCACAATCAGACCCGGTGACTCGAGCACAATCAGACCCTGCAGCCGAGCACAGAGAGACAGAGAGCGCGCAATCAGACCCTGCAGCCGAACACAGAGAGAGTGCAATCAGACCCTGAGGCCGAACAGAGAGAGAGCGCAATCAGACCCTGAGGCCGACCACAGAGAGAGAGAGAGAGCGCAATCAGACCCTGCAGCAGACCACAGAGAGAGCGCAATCAGACCCTGCAGCCGAGCACAGAGAGAGAGAGCGCAATCAGACCCTGCAGCCGAGCACAGAGAGAGAGAGAGAGAGAGAGAGAGCGCGCAATCAGACCCTGAGGCCGAACACAGAGAGAGAGAGAGAGCGCAATCAGACCCTGCAGCCGAGCACAGAGAGAGAGCGCAATCAGACCCTGTGACTCGAGCACAGAGTGTAGTCAGGGGTAAACAGTGTTTGCAGATGTTACAAGTCAGAGATAAATGAGGAGCCAAATTCTCCAGGTCCCAGGGTGACAACTTAGTCACCTCAGTCAATCCCAGCAGAGACCAGCCAGATTTCAGTCCAATCCCAGAGACCAGTGCGATTTCAGTCCAACCCCAGCAGGGATCAATATGATTTCAGTCCAATCCCAGCAGAGATCAGTATGATTTCAGTCCAATCCCGGCAGAGATCAGTGTGATTTCAGTCCAATCCCGGCAGAGATCAGTGTGATTTCAGTCCAATCCCGGCAGAGATCAGTGTGATTTCAGTCCAATCCCGGCAGAGATCAGTGTGATTTCAGTCCAATCCCGGCAGAGATCAGTGTGATTTCAGTCCAATCCCGGCAGAGATCAGTGTGATTTCAGTCCAATCCCGGCAGAGATCAGTGTGATTTCAGTCCAATCCCGGCAGAGATCAGTGTGATTTCAGTCCAATCCCGGCAGGGATCAGTGTGATTTCAGTCCAATCCCGGCAGAGATCAGTGTGATTTCAGTCCAATCCCAGCAGGGATCAGTGTGATTTCAGTCCAATCCCGGCAGGGATCAGTGTGATTTCAGTCCAATCCCGGCAGAGATCAGTGTGATTTCAGTCCAATCCCGGCAGAGATCAGTGTGATTTCAGTCCAATCCCGGCAGGGATCAGTGTGATTTCAGTCCAATCCCAGCAGGGATCAGCGTGATTTCAGTCCAAACCCAGCAGGGATCAGCGTGATTTCAGTCCAACCCCAGCAGGGATCAGCGTGATTTCAGTCCAACCCCAGCAGGGATCAGCGTGATTTCAGTCCAACCCCAGCAGGGATCAGCGTGATTTCAGTCCAACCCCAGCAGGGATCAGCGTGATTTCAGTCCAACCCCAGCAGGGATCAGCGTGATTTCAGTCCAACCCCAGCAGGGATCAGCGTGATTTCAGTCCAACCCCAGCAGGGATCAGCGTGATTTCAGTCCAACCCCAGCAGGGATCAGCGTGATTTCAGTCCAACCCCAGCAGGGATCAGCGTGATTTCAGTCCAACCCCAGCAGGGATCAGCGTGATTTCAGTCCAACCCCAGCAGGGATCAGCGTGATTTCAGTCCAACCCCAGCAGGGATCAGTGTGATTTCAGTCCAATCCTAGCAGGGATCAGCGCGATTTCAGTCCAATCCCAGCAGAGATCAGTATGATTTCAGGCCAATCCCAGCAGGGATCAGTATGATTTCAGTCCAATCCCAGCAGGGATCAGTATGTTTTCAGTCCAATCCCAGCAGGGATCAGTATGATTTCAGTCCAATCCCAGCAGGGATCAGTATGTTTTCAGTCCAATCCCAGCAGGGATCAGTATGATTTCAGTCCAATCCCAGCACGGATCAGTGAGATTTCTGTCCAGGTAGTTTGCGGCGGTCTTTGATGGCGTTTCTTTTTCTTTTCTTTGCAAGGAATTTCTCCACCTTGCCACTCTTCTTCAGTTCCAGGTATTTCTCCTTCAGCTCCAGTTTCCGCTGATCAGCTGCGAACAGAAACAGACAAGAGATTTCCTCAGCGGAAGAGTTCACACAGCGAGTTCAAGTACACTCAGGAACGAGAATACAGAACACTGTATGTATGTGTGTGGGACCCGTGCCCCAGTGAGAGTCAGTGTGTGTGGGACCCGTACCCCAGTGAGAGTCAGTGTGTGTGGGACCCGTACCCCAGTGAGAGTCAGTGTGTGTGGGACCCGTACCCCAGTGAGAGTCAGTGTGTGTGGGACCCGTACCCCAGTGAGAGTCAGTGTGTGTGGGACCCGTACCCCAGTGAGAGTCAGTGTCTGTGGGACCCGTACCCCAAGTGAGAGTCAGTGTGTGTGGGACCCGTACCCCAGTGAGAGTCAGTGTGTGTGGGACCCGTACCCCAGTGAGGGTCAGTGTGTGTGGGACCCGTACCCCAGTGAGGGTCAGTGTGTGTGGGACCCGTACCCCAGTGAGGGTCAGTGTGTGTGGGACCCGTACCCCAGTGAGAGTCAGTGTGTGTGGGACCCGTACCCCAGTGAGAGTCAGTGTGTGTATTCTGCTGTCAGATCACTCTCACATTGTAGATATTAAAGGGATTTTCCCATTGCTCCCTCAGTCCTACTTACATTTTTTCAGGAAGTATGGCTTGCTGCCTTGCTGCACTCGCAGCCTCTGGTTTTGTTTAAACTCCTTCAGTCGCTCATTCTGCTGTTGCTTCTCCTTCTGTGCCTTGTCCTGGTGTACCTGAGAGTGAGAACGCGAGAGTGGTTAGTCTCAAGTAGACAGGCGGGTAGGGGCAGAGGCACAGGTGACTTGCACAACACTGCAGCAATATCCCAGCTACAGGAGTTATTAACAAGAGATATTGACAGGGTCTCCAGGGATCTGGTATGAAGGTCACACAGTAAAACATCTCACAACAACAGGTTTATTTGGTAGCAAAAGCCACTAGCTTTTGGAGCGCTGCCTCTTTGTCAGGTGAGTGGAGAGTTCTGGTCACAAACAGGGGATATAAAGACACACACAGTTTATAGAATACTGATTGGAATGTGAGTCTTTACAGCAAATCAAGGTGCAGACAATGTGAGTGGAAGGAGCACTGATCACAGTTTACAGAGATGTGTATTGTCTCCAGACAGTACAGTAAGTGAGGTTTTACAAACCCAGGCAACTCACGGGGGTTACAGATAGTGTGACATGAACCCAAGCTCCCAGCACTCACCTGACTGCGGGGGGGGGGGGGGGAGGTGTGTGTGTGTGTGAAGGGTCTGGAATGTTCTCTCTGGGGGGGGGGGGGGGGGGGGGGGGGGTGCTGGGTGAAGGGTCTGGAATGTTCTGTCTGGGGGGGAGGGGAGCGGGGTGAAGGGTCTGGAATGTTCTGTCTGGGGGGGAGGGGAGCGGGGTGAAGGGTCTGGAATGTTCTGTCTGGGGGGGGGGGGGGCACAGGGTGAAGGGTCTGGAACGTTCTGTCTGGGGGGGGGGGGGGGGGGCACAGGGTGAAGGGTCTGGAATGTCCTGTCTGGGGGGGGGGGGGTGAAGGGTCTGGAACGTTCTGTCTGGGGGGAGTTGCTGGGTGAAGGGTCTGGAATGTCCTGTCTGGGGGGGGGGGGGGTGAAGGGTCTGGAACGTTCTGTCTGGGGGGGAGTTGCTGGGTGAAGGGTCTGGAATGTCCTGTCTGGGGGAGGGGAGCGGGGGTGAAGGGTCTGGAATGTCCTGTCTGGGGGAGGGGAGCGGGGTGAAGGGTCTGGAATGTTCTGTCTGGGGGAGGGGAGCGGGGTGAAGGGTCTGGAACGTTCTGTCTGGGGGAGGGGAGCGGGGTGAAGGGTCTGGAATGTTCTGTCTGGGGGAGGGGAGCGGGGGTGAAGGGTCTGGAACGTTCTGGGTTCCAGGGAAATTGAAAAGCAGAGCAGTGATACTTGGTGACTTGTGTCTGTGTTCCTTCACCGTCACTGGGTCAAAATCCTGGAACTCCCTCCCTAACAGCACTGTGGGTGGGCCTACACCTCAGGGACTGCAGCTGGTGAAGGAGGCAGCTGACTATCACCTCCTGGAGGATGAATAACGTGGACTGCATGGCCAGCTCCCTCCCTATTCACAAAGTATAAACTCTAAGACCAGACAGGATACTCACACAAAGGAAGTTCCCAATGGGTGGGGTTTCCAGAACCAGGGCTCACAGTCCGAGGATACAGAGTAGACAGTTTAGGACAGAGATTAGAAGAGATTTCTTCACCCAGAGAGTGGTCAGCCTGTGGAATTCACTACCACAGCAGGAGTTGTCTGATTTCATGAAGAAATTAGATATAGCTCCTGGGACTGCAGGGGGATCAGCCATGATCGAGATGAATGGTGCAGCAGGCTCGAAGGGCCGAACGGCCTCCTCCTGCATCCAGTTTCTACCCAACCACCACCCCCCATTTCCACCTACCATCCTCTGCAGCAAATACTCCAACTTCTCTTTCTTATACTCGTTCTTGGTTTTTTGCAATTTCTTCCCAATAACCTGCAGCAGAGAGAGAGGAAAAGCCAATTGAAGACATGTTTAAAATCCTGGGTCAAAGCAGTGATTAGTCAGAGCTCAGTCCAGCAGAACATCTTCCTGCCATGTCCAAATGATTAAATCAGC
>NW_027650360.1:7500-17500 GCF_965287045.1 Carcharhinus amblyrhynchos
GAGTTCAGATTTTGAGCTGCAGAGTAAATGAGAGGCTTAGACAGGCTGGACACTCGGAGGCTTCTTCCCCAGGGTGGAAGAGTCAATGAGAACGGGGGGAGGTGGTGCACAGGGTCAAGGTGAGGGTGGTGGGGGTGGTCGGGGGGGGGGATGTTGAAGGGAGGTTTTCAGGCAGAGAGTGGTGGGTTCTTGGAAGGCGAGGAGGTGGAGGGAGGAGGCACATTAGCAACAATTGAGAGGCATCTGGATGGGGACATGGAGAGGGAGGGAATAGAGGGAGATGGACTCAGGGAGGGCAGAAGATTTTTCTTTAGTTTTGTGAGGGAATCGTGATCGGCCCAGGTTTGGAGGGCCGAAGGGTCTGACCTTGGACTCTCTGTGCTCTTCTTCAGAGTGACAAAGACCCCAAGTTACACACGGACCTGCCGAAATTATACATCAGGCCTGTGGTTTGATCATAAGACCACAAGGTGTCAGAACAAGACGAGGTCCACCAGGAAACCCCACCAACGCCTCTACTTCCTCAGAAGACTGAGGAAATTTGGCATGTCCGCTACGACCCTCACCAACTTTTACAGATGCACCATAGAAAGCATTCTTCCTGGTTGTATCGCAGCTCGGTACGGGCTCCTGCTCTGTGCACTCTCATTCATTCTTCCTGGATCTGTCTGTTTCTCTCTCACACACCCACTCTCTCTTTCACACACACTCTCTCACACGCACACTCACTCTCACATGCAGAGACTCTCTCTCTCTCACACACTCTCTCTCTCACACACATTCTCTCACACTCACTCTGTCACACACACACACTCTCTCTCACACTCGCTCTCACACACACTCTCCCTCTCTCACACACACACACTCTCTCTCACACTCTCACACACACACACTCTCTCTCTCACACTCACTCTCTCTCACACTCTCACACACACACACTCTCTCTCTCACACTCACTCTCACACACACTCTCTCTCTCACGTACATTCTCTCTCTCTCACACACACACTCTCTCTCACACACACGCTCTCTCTCACACACACACTCTCTCTCACACACACTCTCTCCCTCACACACACACTCTCTCACACACACACTCTCTCTCACACACACACTCTCTCACACACTCTCTGTCTCTCACATGCACTCTCAGACACACTTTCTCTCTCTCTCACACTCTCTCTCACACACTCTCTCACACATTCTCTCACACACACTCTCTCTCACACACACTCTCTCACACACACACACACACACTCTCCCTCACACACACTCTCTCACACACACTCTCTCACACACACACACTCTTGCTCACACACACTCTCTCTCATACACGCTCTCTCTCATACACACTCTCACACACACACACACACTCTCTCACACACACTCTCTCACACTCTGTCTCTCACGCACCCTCTCTCTCACACACACGCACTCTCTCACACACACTCTCTCTCTCACACACACCCTCTCTCTCAAACACACTCTCTCTCAGACACACTCACTCTCTCTCACACCCTCTCTCTCAAACACACTCTCTCTCAGACACACTGTCTCTCTCTCACACGCACTCTCTCACACACTCTCTCACACACACACACTCTCTCACACACACATACTCTCTCTCACACACTCACACTCTCACACACACACTCTCTCACACACACTCTCTCTCACACACACACTCTCGCTCACACACACTCTCGCTCACACACACTCTCTCATACACGCTCTCTCTCATACACACTCTCACACACACACACTCTCTCACACACCCTCTCTCTCACACACATGCACTCTCTCAAACACACACTCTCTCCCTCACACACACACTCTCTCTCACACACTCACTCTCTCTCACACTCTCTCTCTCACACACACCCTCTCTCTCAAACACACTCTCTCTCAGACACACTCACTCTCTCTCACACACTCTCTCTCAAACACACTCTCTCTCAGACACACTGTCTCTCTCTCACACGCACTCTCTCACACACTCTCTCACACACACACTCTCGCTCACACACACTCTCTCTCATACACGCTCTCTCTCATACACACTCTCACACACACACACTCTCTCACACACCCTCTCTCTCACACACATGCACTCTCTCAAACACACACTCTCTCCCTCACACACACTCTCTCTCAGACACACTCACTCTCTCTCACACCCTCTCTCTCAAACACACTCTCTCTCTCAGACACACTCTCTCTCTCTCACACGCACTCTCTCACACTCTCACACACACACACACACTCTCTCACACATAGACGCACACTCTCTCACACACACACACTCTCTCTCACACACACTCTCTCACACACAGTCTCTCTCACACACTGTCTCTCACACTCACTCTCTCACCTGGTGAGGCAGTTGTATCTGAGGGCGCTCCGAGAGAGAGAGGAAGACGCTGAGAGACACAATGTGTGACCCGGAGGACAGGAGGCTGGCGATGATAGCGTCCCTCATACAGAGCGGCAACATCGTGTAGGAAATGAAGGTAATGAACAGGAAGAAGGAGACCTGAAAAAGCAGAGCGAGGGATATTAAAACCTGGCATGGCACAGGGTTAGATACAGAGTAAAGCTCCCTCTACACTGTCCCCCCATCAAACACTCCCAGGACAGGTACAGCACGGGGTTAGATACAGAGTAAAGCTCCCTCTACACTGTCCCCCCATCAAACACTCCCAGGACAGGTACAGCACGGGGTTAGATACAGAGTAAAGCTCCCTCTACACTGTCCCCCCATCAAACACTCCCAGGACAGGTACAGCACGGGGTTAGATACAGAGTAAAGCTCCCTCTACACTGTCCCTCCATCAAACACTCCCAGGACAGGTACAGCACGGGGTTAGATACAGAGTGAAGCTCCCTCTACACTGACCCCATCAAACACTCCCAGGACAGGTACAGCACAGGGTTAGATACAGAGTAAAGCTCCCTCTACACTGTCCCCCCCATCAAACACTCCCAGGACAGGTACAGCACGGGGTTAGATACAGAGTAAAGCTCCCTCTACACTGACCCCATCAAACACTCCCAGGACAGGTACAGCACGGGGTTAGATACAGAGTAAAGCTCCCTCTACACTGTCCCCCCATCAAACACTCCCAGGACAGGTACAGCACGGGGTTAGATACAGAGTAAAGCTCCCTCTACACTGACCCCCCATCAAACACTCCCAGGACAGGTACAGCACAGGGTTAGATACAGAGTAAAGCTCCCTCTACACTGTCCCCCCCATCAAACACTCCCAGGACAGGTACAGCACGGGGTTAGATACAGAGTAAAGCTCCCTCTACACTGTTCCCCCATCAAACACTCCCAGGACAGGTACAGCACGGGGTTAGATACAGAGTAAAGCTCCCTCTACACTGTTCCCCCATCAAACACTCCCAGGACTGGTACAGCACGGGGTTAGATACAGAGTAAAGCTCCCTCTACACTGTCCCCCCATCAAGCACTCCCAGGACAGGTACAGCACAGGGTTAGACACAGAGTAAAGCTCCCTCTACACTGTCCCCACATCAAACACTCCCAGGACAGGTACAGCAGGGGGTTAGATGCAGAGTAAAGCTCCCTCTACACTGTCCCCCATCAAACACTCCCAGGACAGGTACAGCACAGGGTTAGATACAGAGTAAAGCTCCTTCTACACTGTCCCCCATCAAACACTCCCAGGACAGGTACAGCACGGGGTTAGATAGAGAGTAAAGCTCCCTCTACACTGTCCCCCCATCAAACACTCCCAGGACAGGTACAGCACGGGGTTAGATACAGAGTAAAGCTCCCTCTACACTGTCCCCCCATCAAACACTCCCAGGACAGGTACAGCACGAGGTTAGATACAGAGTAAAGCTCCCTCTACACTGTCCCCCCATCAAACACTCCCAGGACAGGGACAGCACGGGGTTAGATACAGAGTAAAGCTCCCTCTACACTGTCCCCCCATCAAACACTCCCAGGACAGGGACAGCACGGGGTTAGATACAGAGTAAAGCTCCCTCTACACTGTCCCCCTCATCAAACACTCCCAGGACAGGTACAGCACGGGGTTAGATACAGAGTAAAGCTCCCTCTACACTGTCCCCCATCAAACACTCCTAGGACAGGTACTGCACGGGGTTAGATACAGAGTAAAGCTCCCTCTACACTGTCCCCCCATCAAACACTCCCAGGACAGGTACAGCATGGGGTTAGATACAGAGTAAAGCTCCCTCTACACTGTCCCCCTCATCAAACACTCCCAGGACAGGTACAGCACGGGGTTAGATACAGAGTAAAGCTCCGTCTACACTGTCCCCCCATCAAACACTCCCAGGACAGGTACAGCACGGGGTTAGATACAGAGTAAAGCTCCCTCTACACTGTCCCCCATCAAACACTCCCAGGACAGGTACAGCACGGGGTTAGATACAGAGTAAAGCTCCCTCTACACCGTCCCCCCATCAAACACTCCCAGGACAGGTACAGCACGGGATTAGATACAGAGTAAAGCTCCCTCTACACTGTCCCCCCATCAAACACTCCCAGGACAGGTACAGCACGGGGTTAGATACAGAGTAAAGCTCCCTCTACACTGTTCCCCATCAAACACTCCCAGGACAGGTACAGCACGGGGTTAGATACAGAGTAAAGCTCCCTCTACACTGTCCCCCCATCAAACACTCCCAGGACAGGTACAGCACGGGGTTAGATAGAGAGTAAAGCTCCCTCTACACTGTCCCCCCATCAAACACTCCCAAGACAGGTACAGCACGGGGTTAGATACAGAGTAAAGCTCCCTCTACACTGTCCCCCCATCAAACACTCCCAGGACAGGTACAGCACAGGGTTAGATACAGAGTAAAGCTCCCTCTACACTGTCCCCCCATCAAACACTCCCAGGACAGGGACAGCACGGGGTTAGATACAGAGTAAAGCTCCCTCTACACTGTCCCCCCATCAAACACTCCCAGGACAGGTACAGCACGGGGTTAGATACAGAGTAAAGCTCCCTCTACACTGTCCCCCTCATCAAACACTCCCAGGACAGGTACAGCACGGGGTTAGATACAGAGTAAAGCTCCCTCTACACTGTCCCCCATCAAACACTCCTAGGACAGGTACAGCACGGGGTTAGATACAGAGTAAAGCTCCCTCTACACTGTCCCCCCATCAAACACTCCCAGGACAGGTACAGCATGGGGTTAGATACAGAGTAAAGCTCCCTCTACACTGTCCCCCTCATCAAACACTCCCAGGACAGGTACAGCACGGGGTTAGATACAGAGTAAAGCTCCGTCTACACTGTCCCCCCATCAAACACTCCTAGGACAGGTACAGCACGGGGTTAGATACAGAGTAAAGCTCCCTCTACACTGTCCCCCATCAAACACTCCCAGGACAGGTACAGCACGGGGTTAGATACAGAGTAAAGCTCCCTCTACACCGTCCCCCCATCAAACACTCCCAGGACAGGTACAGCACGGGATTAGATACAGAGTAAAGCTCCCTCTACACTGTCCCCCCATCAAACACTCCCAGGACAGGTACAGCACGGGGTTAGATACAGAGTAAAGCTCCCTCTACACTGTTCCCCATCAAACACTCCCAGGACAGGTACAGCACGGGGTTAGATACAGAGTAAAGCTCCCTCTACACTGTCCCCCCATCAAACACTCCCAGGACAGGTACAGCACGGGGTTAGATACAGAGTAAAGCTCCCTCTACACTGTCCCCCCATCAAACACTCCCAGGACAGGTACAGCACGGGGTTAGATACAGAGTAAAGCTCCCTCTACACTGTCCCCCCTATCAAACACTCCCAGGACAGGTACAGAGCCTTTCGTTGACAGTGGTTGCCAGTGTTTCTCTGAGAGAATAAGGTATGTTTTGTTTGCCTGGCTTTGGAATGAGTGGTATTGCGGTTTCCCTGTTCCCGGAATCTGAGCAGCTCCCGAGATCGGGTTTCTGATGTCTTGAGCTGCCTGCAGATTCGCGTTGGATGCTGATTGGACTTGGCGATACCTGATCCCCACTGCCTGTAAACGAAACACGAACGTCTCCTGCCTTTGCCGTGAGTTACATTGAAAGAGCGAAGAACAGCGCAGCGGAGGAAACAGGCCCTTCGGCCCTCCAAATCTGCACCGCTCATGCAGCCAACTGGACCATTCTTCTGTATCCCTCCATTCCCAGTCTGCTCACGTGGCTATCCAGTTAAGTCTTAAACGATCCCAGCGTGTCCGCCTCCACCACCCTACTTGGCGGCGCATTCCATTCCCCCACCACCCTCTGTGTAAAATATGTCCCTCTGATATCTGTGTTAAACCTCACCCCCCTCACCTTGAACCTGTGACCCCTTGTGATCATCACCTCCGACCTGGGAAAAAAGCTTCCCACTGTTCACCCTATCTATGCCCTTCATAATTTTATCCACAAGATACTTACGCAAGGATATTTTGGCCTTGGAGGGAGTGCAGAGGAGGTTTACTAGGCTGATACCGGAGTTGAGGGGGTTGAGCTATGAGGAGAGGCTGAATAAACTAGGCTTGTACTCGTTAGAGTTTAGAAGAATGAGGGGAGATCTCATTAAGACGTATAAGATGATGAATGGGATGGATAGGATAGAGGTGGAGAGACTCTTCCCGCTCAGAAAGGACAGTAGGACTAGGGGGCACAGCCTCAAGATAAAGGGGGGGCGGTTTAGAACGGAGTTGAGGAGGAACTTCTTCACTCAAAGGGTGGTGAATCTCTGGAATTCTCTGCCCGTTGAAGTGGTGGAGGCTGCCTCGCTAAATATTTTTAAGACGTGGGTTGATGGGTTTTTGATAAGAGAGGGGATTAAGGGTTATGGGGAGAGGGTGGGAATGTGGAACTGAGCCACGACAGATCAGCCATGATCTTATTGAATGGCGGGGCAGGCTCGAAGGGCTGGATGGCCTACTCCTGCTCCTATTTCTTATGTTCTTATGTTCTTATTATACACAAAGGAGATGGTAGAAGCCATCTTTGGTCGTTCCTGATCATCAAATTCAGTACCCTGATCCTTTCCCCCTCTGTTCCCCTCCCCTCTCCACGTCCCTCTATCTCTTCAGCCCCAGGCGCTCTGTCTAACTTCTTCTCAAAATCCCACAATGTTTCTAAAAAAAAAGAACATTACAGCGCAGTACAGGCCCTTCGGCCCTCGATGTTGCACCGACCAGTGGAACCAATCTAATGACCCTCTAACCTAAACTATTCCAACGTTATCCATATGCCCATCCACTGACCATTTGAACGCCCTTAAAGTTGGCGAGTCCACAACTGCTGCAGGCAGGGCATTCCACGCCCTTACTACCCTCTGAGTAAAGAACCTACCTCTGACATCCGTCCTATAATTACCACCCCTCAATTTAAAGCTATGTCCCCTCGTGTTAGCCATCACCATCCGAGGAAAAAGGCTCTCACTGTCCACCCTATCTAACCCTCTGATCATCTTGTATGCCTCAATCAGGTCACCTCGTAACCTTCTTCTCTCCAAAGAAAATAACCTCAAGTCCCTCAGCCTCTCCTCATAAGACCTTTTGGCCTCCGTTACATTCTGTGGATGAAGAAATTTCTCCGTACAATCCCTACAGTACAGAAAGAGGCCACTCGAGAGGGAGAGCGGGGAGAAAGGAGAGAGATCATGATATTAGAGAGAATGAGGAGAGAGAGAGAGTGAAACAAAGTGGGGGACGGAGAGTGATGGGAAAAGAGGGAAACATAGAACATAGAACATTACAGCGCAGAACAGGCCCTTCGGCCCACGATGTTGCGCCGACCAGTTACAAAAACAATGACCCACTAACCTATACCAATCCCTTTCCATCCATAAACCTATCCACGGATCTCTTAAACGCCCCCAAACTAGACGCATTTACAACTGCAGCGGGCAGGGCATTCCAATCCCTCACCACCCGCTGGGTAAAGAACCTACCCCTGACATCCGTCCTGTAGCTACCCCCCCTTAATTTAAAGCCATGCCCCCTCGTGCTAGCTTTCTCCATCCGAGGAAAAAGGCTATCACTGTCCACCCTATCCAAACCTCTAATCATCTTATATGTTTCAATAAGATCCCCTCTTAGCCGCCTTCTTTCCAGCGAAAACAACCCCAAATCCCTCAGTCTCTCCTCATAGGACCTCCCCTCCATACCAGGCAACATCCTGGTAAACCTCCTCTGCACCCTCTCCAAAGCCTCCACATCCTTCCTGTAATGTGGGGACCAGAACTGCACACAGTACTCCAAGTGCGGCCGCACCAGAGTTGTGTACAGTTGCAACATGACGCTGCGACTCCTAAATTCAATCCCCCTACCAATAAACACCAAGACACCGTACGCCTTCCTAACAACCCTATCTACTTGATTCCCAACTTTCAGGGATCTATGTACACATACACCTAGATCCCTCTGTTCATCCACTCTATTCAGAGTCCTCCCGTTAGCCCTATACTCGACACATCTGTTATTCCTGCCAAAGTGAATTACCTCACACTTCTCCGCATTAAACTCCATCCGCCACCTCTCGGCCCAGCTCTGCAGCTTGTCCAAGTCCCCCTGTAAACTAAGACACCCTTCCTCACTATCTACCACACCTCCGACTTTGGTGTCATCAGCAAATTTACTAATCCACCCAACTATACCCTCATCCAGATCATTAATAAAAATTACAAACAGCAGTGGCCCCAAAACAGATCCCTGAGGCACACCACTCGTAACTGAACTCCATGACGAATATTTACCGTCAACCACCACCCTCTATCTCCTATCCGCCAGCCAATTCCTAATCCAATTTCTTAAATCACCCTCAATCCCATACATCTGCAATTTCTGCAGAAGCCTACCATGGTGAAAAGACCATGGTGGAAAGATGGAAAGAGAGAGTAAAGGAGAGAGAGAGAGAGAGAGAGACGCACAGAGAGAGTGAGTGAGTGAGAGAGTGTGTGATAGAAAGAGAGAGTAAGACGGAGAACAAGGGAGAGATAGAAAGGGGGAGAAAGGGAAAGAGACACACAGAGAGTGAGCGAGAAGCAGAGAGAAAGGAGAGAGGGAGAATGACAGAGAGAGAGAAATAGAGAGAGAGAGACAGAAAGGGGAGAGATCATGATATTAGAGAGAATGAGGAGAGAGAGAGAGAGAGAGAGAGAAACAAAGGGAGAGATCTCATTGAGACGTATAAGATGATGAATGGGATGGATAGGATAGAGGTGGAGAGGCTCTTCCCGCTCAGAAAGGACAGGAGGACTAGGGGGCACAGCCTCAAGATAAAGGGGAGGCGGTTTAGAACGGAGTTGAGGAGGAACTTCTTCACTCAAAGGGTGGTGAATCTCTGGAATTCTCTGCCCGTTGAAGTGGTGGAGGCTGCCTCGCTAAATATTTTTAAGACGCGGGTTGATGGGTTTTTGATAAGAGAGGGGATTAAGGGTTATGGGGAGAGGGCGGGAAAGTGGAACTGAGCAGCGACAGATCAGCCATGATCTTATTGAATGGCGGGGCAGGCTCGAAGGGCTAGATGGCCTACTCCTGCTCCTATTTCTTATGTAACTTATGAGAGAGGGAGAGAAAGAAAGAGAGAGAGAGGGAGTGGAGAAAGATAGAGGGAGAAACAGGGAGAGACAGAAAGAGGCGGGCAGAGAGAGAGAGTGGAAGAAAAACAGAGGGAGAAAGAGAGAGAGACAGAAAGAGAGAGGAAGGGAGAGAGAGAGAGCGGGAGAAAGAGGGAGAAAGGGTAAGAGAGCGGGAGAAAAACAGGGAGATAAAGGGAGAGACAAAGAGGGGGCAAGGAAGTAAAGAGTGAGCGAGGTCAGGAAAGAGACAGGGACCATGAGATAGAGAAAATGAGACAGAGAGAGAGAGAGGAAGACAGAGGGAGGGAGAGAGGGGAACAAAAAGGTGAGAGAGAGAGAGGCACAGAGAGAGAATGAGAGAGCATGCAAGAGAGGGAGAGGGAAAAACAGCGAGAGGGGAAGAGAGATAGAGAGAACGAG
>NW_027650360.1:22500-50000 GCF_965287045.1 Carcharhinus amblyrhynchos
CTATTCTATCATTCTTCTCTATCTGTCTCTGTCTCTCTCTCTATCTCTCTGTCTCTCTCTATATCTCTCTGTCTCTCTCTCTCTCTATCATTCTCTCTCTATCTCTATTCTATCACTCTCTCTCTATCTCTCTGTCTCTCTCTCTATCTCTCTGTCTCTCTCTCTCTCTATCTCTCTCTCTCTATCATTCTCTCTCTATCTCTATTCTATCACTCTCTCTCTATCTCTCTGTCTCTCTCTCTCTATCATTCTCTCTCTATTTCTATTCTATCACTCCCTCTCTCTGTCTCTTTAGCTCTCTTTTTCTCTCTCTCTCTCTATCATTCTCTCTCTATCTCTATTCTATCATTCTTCTCTATCTGTCTCTGTCTCTCTCTCTATCTCTCTGTCTCTCTCTATATCTCTCTGTCTCTCTCTCTCTATCATTCTCCAACTCTCTTCTATCACTCTCACTCTATCTCTCTGTCTCTCTCTTTCTCTATCTCTCTCTCTCTCTATCATTCTCTCTCTAGCTCTATTCTATCACTCTCTCTCTATCTGTCCCTGTCTCTCTCTATATCTCTCTGTCTCTCTCTCTCTCTATCATTCTCTCTCTATCTCTATTCTATCACTCTCTCTCTATCTCTCTGTCTCTCTCTATATCTCTCTGTCTCTCTCTCTCTCTATATCTCTCTCTCTCTATCATTCTCCAACTCTCTTCTATCACTCTCTCTCTATCTCTCTGTCTCTCTCTCTCTATCTCTCTCTCTCTATCATTCTCTCTCTATCTCTCTTCTATCACTCTCTCTATCTGTCCCTGTCTCTCTCTATATCTCTCTGTCTCTCTCTCTCTATCTCTCTCTCTATCTATATTCTATCACTCTCTCTCTATCTGTCCCTGTCTCTCTCTATATCTCTCTGTCTCTCTCTCTCTCTATCATTCTCTCTCTATCTCTATTCTATCACTCTCTCTCTATCTCTCTGACTCTCTCTCTATCTCTCTGTCTCTCTCTTTCTCTATCTCTCTCTCTCTCTATCATTCTCTATCTCTATTCTATCACTCTCTCTCTATCTGTCCCTGTCTCTCTCTATATCTCTCTGTCTCTCTCTCTCTATCTCTCTCTCTCTATCAATCTCTCTCTATCTGTCTATCACTCTCTCTATCTCCCTGTCTGTCCCTCTCTTTCTATCACTCTCTCTCTGTCTCTCTTTCTCTGTCTCTCTCTCTTTCTTTCTATCGCTCTCTCTTTATTTATATCTCAGTCTATCTCTCACTTTCTATCACTCTCTCTCTCTCTATCTCCGTCTCTCTGTTTTTCTCTCTCTCTCTCTCCCTTGTATTTCTCACTGTCTCTTTCTCTTTCTGTCTGGCTGTCTCTCTCTCTCTTTCTATCACTCTCTCTAGCTCCCTCTCTCTGTTTCTCTCTCTCTCTCTCTTGTATTTCTCACTGTCTCTTTCTCTCTCTGTCTGGCTGTCTCTCTCTCTCTCTCTTTCTGTTACTCTCTCTCTCCATTTCCTCTGTTTTCCTCTCGTTTCTCTCACTGTCTCTTTCTCTCCGTCTGTCTCCTTCTGTCTGTCTCTCTCTCTTTCTTTCTGTCACTCTCTATTTATATCTCAGTCTCTCTCTTTCTCTCTCTATCACTTTCTCTCTATCTCTCTCTCTCTCTTTCTCTCTCTACCACTCTCTCTCTCGCTCTCTTTCTCTCTGATTTTCTCTCTCCGAATTTGGCCACACAGTAATAGGTGTATAAGGAGTATAGTAGGGGACTGAGAACACAGCTGTGTGGGGCACCGGTGTTGAGAACGATTGTGCAGGAGGGGTTGTTCCGCATCCTCACTGATTGTGATCTGTAGATTAGGAAATTTAGGATCCAGTCGCACAGAGGGAGTAGCCCTGGTAACACTGCTGCTTGGCCTTTCGATAGAAATATTTCAGTTTGGGCTCTCCGTGTACTTTAACATTCCGAGCACAGAAATAGCACCAGCTCTTAAAGGGACTGGGCAATGCTATTTCCCCCGAGCATCTGACAATTTTTACAAACACCAGTCCACTCAAATTTACAACAAAATCCAATCAAATCTAACAGGGTGAAAGTGAGCCAAATCCAGAGTATCACGGTCAACCAAAGAGGAACAGCTCAAGTTACTAATTGACTGGGTATAATGATTCATGATGCACTGTATGGTGGCCAGAGTATTATTGAACCAAACTGTAATATCATACTAGATTGTTGTCAGAACTGCAGGTGGAAAAGAGGGAGGGATGTCCAATATTCAAATTTCTGCAGTTCGTTCCAATAGCTGAGAACAGAATATAATGGCGGTGTCATTAGGGTGTTGTAAACCTTGTGTTTCACATTCAGATTGTACACAGTATAGGAGAGAGCACCAAGAATCAAACAACATTTTATCATTCTATAGGGGAGGAAAATATCTTTTCTTGTAGTTAAGACACACAACATCAAACATTCCTAGATTACAAGACATTAACTCACTGCCGGGTATCTGTTATTCTATAGATAAACCACCCCGAACCCCTCGATTAGATTCCAGTCTGTAACTCACTCCTGGGTATCTGTTATTCTATATATAAACCACCCCGAACCCCTCGATTAGATTCCAGTCTGTAACTCACTCCCGGGTATCTGTTATTCTATATATAAACCACCCCGAACCCCTCGATTAGATTCCAGTCTGTAACTCACTCCCGGGTATCTGTTATTCTATATATAAACCACCCCGAACCCCTCGATTAGATTCCAGTCTGTAACTCACTCCCGGGTATCTGTTATTCTATATATAAACCACCCCGAACCCCTCGATTAGATTCCAGTCTGTAACTCACTCCCGGGTATATGTTATTCTATATATAAACCACCCCGAACCCCTCGATTAGATTCCAGTCTGTAACTCACTCCCGGGTATCTGTTATTCTATATATAAACCACCCCGAACCCCTCGATTAGATTCCAGTCTGTAACTCACTCCCGGGTATCTGTTATTCTATACATAAACCACCCTGAACCCCTCGATTAGATTCCAGTCTGTAACTCACTCCTGCGTATCTGATATTCTCTATGTAAACCACCCTCGGTTAGTTGTGTTGTGGAATGACAAGGATAAGTCTGGGGCTTAAGAGAAAATGCTGGAAAATCTCAGCAGGTCTGGCAGCATCTGTAAGGAGAGAAAAGAGCTGATGTTTCGAGTCCAGACGACCCTTTGTCAAAGCTAAAAGGCAGAGAAAGTGGGAGATATTTATCTTAGGTTAGGGAATGAAAGGTGGGTGACAAAACCGGGGAAAGGCTGCTAATGGCAGCCCGCAGAGAGAATAGAAGGTGTGAATGGCCAAACGGCGGAGAAACAACGGATGAATGAACATCGCTCGACAGTCACCAGGTAAGACTGTTCCCTTCCTGTTGGCGAACACTTCGGTGGTCACGGGCATTCAGCCTCTGACCTTTGGGTAAGCATTCTCCAAGGCGGCCTTCACGACACACGACAGCGCAGAGTCGCTGAACAGAGACTGATAGCCAAGTTCCGCACACATGAGGACGGTCTCAACAGGGATCTTGGGTTCATGTCGCACTATCTGTAACCCCCGTGACTTGCCTGGGTTTGCAAAACCTCACTTACTGTACTGTCTGGAGACAATACACATCTCTTTAACCTGTGATCAGTGCTCCTTCCACTCACATTGTCGGCCACTTTAGGACTTGAACAGCAGGTTAGGTGTAAGGATTCGCATTCTAATCACTAATCTCTAAACTGTCTGTGCTTTATATGCTCTGTCTGAGGCCAGAGCTCTCCATTCACCTGACGAAGAGGGTAACCTCGAAACCTAGTGAGTTTACAGTCAAATAAACCTGTTGGACTTAAACCTGGTGTTGTCAGACTTACATAAGAACATAAGAAATAGTCCCCCTCAACTCCGGCATCAGCCTAGTAAACCTCCTCTGCACTCCCTCCAAGGCCAAAATATCCTTGCGTAAGTGCGGCGCCCAAAACTGCACACAGTACTCCAGCTGCGGCCTCACCAATGCCCTATACAGCTGCAGCAAGACCTCCCTACTTTTATATTCAATCCCCCTCGCTATGAAGGCCAGCACCCCATTCGCCTTCCTCGTACAGAGAAACTGGAATCAGAGGGTAAACTGCGACAGGGTGAAGATTTGGGGGGAGGGGGGGGGTGGAGATTGGGTGGGAGGGAGGTAAAATGGAGAAAAGGTGAGGGGAGGGGAAAGGGGAAGCAAAGGGGGGGAGAAAAGAGTGGGTAAAATAGGGGGAAAGAGTGGTGGGGGGGGAGGTGGAGGAGAAAAATAAAAAAGGACAATAAAGAAGTAGAAGGTAGAGGACAGATAAAAATTGTTTGTGGGCATGGATAAGATGCTGTGTCGGAGAGTCGGTGCAGACACGAATGTGTGGAGGTGCTGGCGTTGGACTGGGGTAAACACAGTAAGAAGCCTCACAACACCAGGTTAAAGTCCAACAGGTTTATTTGACGGTAAACCCACAAGCTTTCGGGGTTCTGCCCCTTCGTCAGGTGAGTGGAGAGTTCTGGTCTCAGACAGAGCATATAAACAGCACAGACAGTTTACAGAGTACTGATTAGAATGCTAGTCTTTACAGCTAATCAAGTCTCAAAGGTGCAGACAATGTGAGTGGAGAGAGGGTTAAGCATAGGTTAAAGAGATGTGTATTGTCTCCAGACAGGACAGTTAGTGAGGTTTTGCAAACCCAGGCAAGTCCTGGGTGTTACAGATAGTGTGACATGAACCCAAGATCCCTGTTGAGACCGTCCTCATGTGTGCGGAACTTGGCTATCAGTTTCTGCTCAGCGACTCTGCGCTGTCGTGTGTTTGATGGGGACAGTGTAGAGGGAGCTTTACTCTGTATCTAACCCCGTGCTGTATCTGTCCTGGGAGTGTTTGATGGGGGGGACAGTGTAGAGGGAGCTTTACTCTGTATCTAACCCCGTGCTGTACCTGTCCTGGGAGTGTTTGATGGGGGGACAGTGTAGAGGGAGCTTTACTCTGTATCTAACCCCGTGCTGTACCTGTCCTGGGAGTGTTTGATGGGGGGGGACAGTGTAGAGGGAGCTTTACTCTGTATCTAACCCCGTGCTGTACCTGTCCTGGGAGTGTTTGATGTGGGGGACAGTGTAGAGGGAGCTTTACTCTGTATCTAACCCCGTGCTGTGTCTGTCCCGGGAGTGTTTGGTGGGGGGACAGTGTAGAGGGAGCTTTACTCTGTATCTAACCCCGTGCTGTACCTGTCCTGGGAGTGTTTGATGGGGGGACAGTGTAGAGGGAGCTTTACTCTGTATCTAACCCCGTGCTGTTCCTGTCCTGGGAGTGTTTGATGGGGGACAGTGTAGAGGGAGCTTTACTCTGTATCTGACCCCGTGCTGTACCTGTCCTGGGAGTGTTTGATGGGGGGACAGTGTAGAGGGAGCTTTACTCTGTATCTAACCCCGTGCTGTACCTGTCCTGGGAGTGTTTGATGGGAGGGACAGTGTAGAGGGAGCTTTACTCTGTATCTAACCCCGTGCTGTACCTGTCCTGGGAGTGTTTGATGGGGGGGACAGTGTAGAGGGAGCTTTACTCTGTATCTAACCCCGTGCTGTACCTGTCCTGGGAGTGTTTGATGGGGGGGACAGTGTAGAGGGAGCTTTACTCTGTATCTAACCCCGTGCTGTACCTGTCCTGGGAGTGTTTGATGGGGGGGACAGTGCAGAGGGAGCTTTACTCTGTATCTAACCCCGTTGCTGTATCTATCCCGGGAGTGTTTGATGGGGGTAAACACATTCAGAAGTCTCACAACGCCAGGTTAAAGTCCAACAGGTTTATTTGATAGCAAACCCACTAGCTTTTGGAGCTCTGCCCCTTCACCAGGTGAGTGGGAGTTGTGATCACAAACAGGGAATATAAAGACACAAACTCAATTTACAAAATAATGGTTGGAATGTGAGTCTTTCCAGCTAGTCGAGTCTTAAAGGTGCAGACAATGTGAGTGGAGAGAGCATTGAGCACTGGTTAAAGAGGTGTGTATTGTCTCCAGACAGGAGAGTCAGTGAGATGTTGCATCTCCAGCCCCCCCAGACCTCCTCCCCCTGGGTGAAGTGTAGAGTTTCCTGCGGGCAGAGCGAGAGTGTAGCACTGTGCCTCTCCCCTGGTGTGGGTATGCCGGCGTTGGACTGGGATAAACCCAGTAAAAAGTCTGACGACGCCAGGTTTTAGTCCAACCGATTTATTTGATAATAGACTCACAAGCTTTCGGGGTTAGCCCCTTCGTCAGGTGAATGGAGAGTTCTGGCCTCAGACAGAGCATATAAAGCACAGACAGTTTAGAGATTACTGATTAGAATGCGAATCCTTACACCTAACCTGCTGTTCAAGACCTGAAGTGGCTGACAATGTGAGTGGAAGGAGCACTGATCACAGGTTACAGAGATGTGTATCGTCTCCAGACAGTACAGTAAGTGAGGTTTTGCAAACCCAGGCAAGTCACGGGGGTTACAGATAGTGCGACATGAACCCAAGATCCCTGTTGAGACCGTCCTCATGTGTGCGGAACTTGGCTATCAGTCTCTGCTCAGCGACTCAGTGCTCCTTCCACTCACATTGTCGGCCACTTCAGGTCTTGAACAGCAGGTTAGGTGTAAGGATTCGCATTCTAATCAGTAATCTCTAAACTGTCTGTGCTTTATATGCTCTGTCTGAGGCCAGAACTCTCCATTCACCTGACGAAGGGGCTAACCCCGAAAGCTTGTGAGTCTGTTATCAAATAAATCGGTTGGACTAAAACCTGGTGTCGTCAGACTTTTTACTGTGCCTTTCCCCTGGGGCAGTGCTGGGCTGGGACGGATGAAGGTGTGTGTGTGTGTGTTGGAAAGCAGTCTCACACACACACACACACACACACACACAGGCTGATGGCGAGGCTGCCAGGGATCAGGAGGGATGTGCCCCACCCCTCAGCAGTCTGTCAGCAGCACTCCCCCAGCACGCTCTCCAACAGCTGGCTGGCGGGGTTGGGTGAGGACTGGAAGGGGAGGGGAAGGGAGGGGTGGGGGGAGGAGGGCCTGCAAGATCCGTAGGGAATGGGAACGGCTGAGAGGAAATGTGGTGCTGGGAGGGAGACGGAGAGAGAGAGAGAGAGACAGAGAGAGAGGAAAAGACTGAGAGGGGGAGAGAGAGAGAGAGGAAGAGATAGACAGAGAGAGAGACACGAAGAGACAGAGAGAGAGAGAGAAGGAGAGAGAGAGATAGGGAGAGAGACACGAAGAGACAGAGAGAGAGCGAGAGAGAGAGACAGAGAGAGAGAGAGAGAGAGGAAGAGATAGAGAGAGAGACACGAAGAGACAGAGAGAGAGAGGGAGAGAGAGAGATAGGGAGAGAGAGACACGAAGAGACAGAGAGAGAGCGAGAGAGAGAGACAGAGAGAGAGAGACAGAGAGAGAGAGAGACAGAGGGAGAGAGAGACAGAGAGAGAGAGACAGAGAGAGAGAGACAGAGAGAGAGAGAGACAGAGAGAGAGAGACAGAGGGAGAGAGAGACAGAGGGAGAGAGAGACAGAGAGAGAGAGACAGAGAGAGAGAGAGACAGAGAGAGAGAGAGACAGAGAGAGAGAGGGAGAGAGAGAGAGAGGGAGAGAGAGAGACAGAGGGAGAGAGAGAGACAGAGAGAGAGAGAGAGATTTCTGATAGACAGGGGAATTAAGAGTTATGGGGAGAGGGCGGGAAAGTGGAACTGAGCCACTTCAGATCAGCCATGATCTTATTGAATGGCGGGGCAGGCTCGAGGGGCTAGATGGCCTACTCCTGCTCCTATTTCTTATGTTCTTATGAGAGACAGAGAGAGAGATGGAGAAAGGCAGAGAGACAGACACAGAGAGAGCGACACCAAGAGAGAGAGAGACAGAGAGGAAGAGAGAAGGGCAGGGAGAGGGACAGAGAGATTGACATAAAAAGAGAGAGAGAGTGAGAGAGAGAGACAGAGAGAGAAAGGCAGAGAGAGGGAAAGAGAGAATCACACACACACACACACATACATACACACACAAAGGAAGAGAGGGGGGACAGAGGGAATGACAGAGAGAAAGAGAGACAGAGATAAAGAGAGACAGAGTTAGAGAGAGACAGACACAGAGGGAGAAAGAGACAGAGTGACAGAGACAGAGAGAGAGACAGTGTGAAAGACAGAGAGAGATAGAGAGTGAGAGAGAGATAGGGAGAGAAATAGAGACAGAAACAGAGAGGGAGAGAGACAGAGACAGAGAGAAAAAAGACACTGACAGAGCAACAGAAAGTGTCCACTAGGATTAGAGAGGAAGGGCCCCACCTAACACTTTTGATAAACGGACTTCCCAACACACACACACATAGCTGTGTGCTGGGTGGAGTACAGAGGAATGTGAGATCCACAGGGAATGGGGAACAGCAGGGAGAAAACATACTGTATCATGGGGGGCAGAGAGAGAGAGAGACAGAGAGAGAGCGAGAGGGACAGAGAGAAAGAGAGAGAGAGACAGAGAGAGAGAGAGACAGAGAGAGAGAGAGAGACAGAGAGAGAGAGAGAGACAGAGAGAGACAGAGAGAGAGAGAGAGAGAGACAGAGAGAGAGAGAGAGAGGGACAGAGAGAGAGAGAGACAGAGAGAGAGAGAGAGACAGAGAGAGAGAGGGACAGAGAGAGAGAGAGACAGAGAGAGAGGGACAGAGAGACAGGCAAACAGACAGACAGAGAGAGAGACAGAGAGAGAGAGAGACAAAGAGACAGAGAGAGAGGGAGTGAGAGACAAAGAGACACAGAGTGATAGAGAGAGAGAGACAGAGAGAGAGAGAGGCAGAAAGAGAGAGACAGAGAGAGAGAGGCAGAGAAAGAGAGAGAGAGAGAGAGAAAGAAAGGGACAGAGAGAGAGACAGACAGACAGACAGACAGAGAGAGAGGGACAGTGGGAGAGACGGTGAGAGTGAGAGACGCACACACACAGACGGAGGGAGAGATAGAGGGAGAGGCAGAGACAGATGGCCATAGAATCCCAAAATACAGAAGGAGGCCAATCACTACATTGAGTCTGCAATAACTCTCCAAAAGAGCATTTTATCTCCTTAATCCCAGGCATTTAGCATGGCCAATCCACCTAACCTGCACAGCTTTGGACACTAAGGGACAATTTAGCATGGCCAATCCACCTAACCTGCACAGCTTTGGACACTAAGGGACAATTTAGCATGGCCAATCCACCTAACCTGCACATCTTTGGACACTAAGGGACAATTTAGCATGGCCAATCCACCCAACCTGCACAGCTTTGGACATTAAGGGGCAATTTACCATGGCCAATCCACCTAACCCGCACATCTTTTGACACCAAGGGACAATTTAGTATGGCCAATCCCCCTAACCTGCACATCTTTTGACACTAAGGGACAATTTACCATGGCCAATCCACCTAACCTGCACATCTTTTGACACCAAGGGACAATTTAGTATGGCCAATCCCCCTAACCTGCACATCTTTTGACACTAAGGGACAATTTAGCATGGCCAATCCCCCTAACCTGCACATCTTTGGACATGATGCGGATGTGCCGGCGTTGGACTGGGGTAAACATATTAAAAAGTCTGAAACACCAGGTTTAAGTCCGACTGATTTATTTGATAGTAAACTCACTAGCTTTCGGGGTTGGTCCCTTTGTCAGGTGAATGGAGAGTTCTGGCCTCAGACAGAGCATATAAAGCACAGACAGTTTACAGATTACTGATTAGAATGCGAATCTTTACACCTAACCTGCTGTTCAAGTCCTAAAGTGGCCGACAATGTGAGTGGAAGGAGCACTGATCGCAGGTTAAAGAGATGTGTATTGTCTGCAGACGGTACAGTCCCCATTCACCTGACGAAGGGGCTAACCCCGAAAGCTAGTGAGTTTACTACCAAATAAATCGGTTGGGCTTAAACCTGGTGTTGTCAGACTTTTCACCATCTTTTGACAGTCAGGGATACTTTAGCCTGGCCAATCTGATGAATGAACACATCCTTGTGCTGACAAAGAGAGATAGAGAGTGGGATGGAAAGAGAGAGGAATTACATTCCTAGTATATGTGTCGCAATCTGTGGAAGTCCCAGACAAATCTTCAGCAACGAAGGGCTTGTTTGAAGTTGAGACTCTTGTTGCAACACTGGTGCTGTCATGGCTAGATCTTAGAATGTTTGGAAACTTGCCTCTTGTCTCCAATGAAAGGCATTAATTAGGCCGAATATGGTTCAAACTCCCACACTCCTTTGGAAAGTCTGCTTCCTCTGACAGTACGGCACTCCCTCGCTATAACTCAGCGGGGCGTATCGGGCCTGGAGTGAGGGGACTGAGGAATTGGAGGGGCCCTGTTTGAACACGTCACTTTCTGACTCAGATTGGGGTTAGTAGAGGTTGGGTAGGCTTGGGTTGTGTTCACGATTAGCAAAAGCCACTAGCTTTCAGAGCGCTGCCCCTTCGTCAGGTGAGTGGGGAGTTCTGTTCAGGCATATAAAGACACAAACTCAATTTACAAAATAATGGTTGGAATGCGAGTCTTTCCAGATAAGCAAGTCTTAAAAGTACAGGCAATGTGAGTGGAGAGAGAGTTAAACACAGGTTACAAAGATGTGTATTGTCTCCAGACAGGACAATTAGTGAGATTTTGCAAACCCAGGCAAGTCACGGGGGTTACAGATAGTGCGACATGAACCCAAGATCCCTGTTGAGACCGTCCTCATGTGTGCGGAACTTGGCTATCAGTCTCTGCTCAGCGACTCTGCGCTGTCGTGTGTCGTGAAGGCTGCCTTGGAGAATGCTTACCCGAAGGTCAGAGGCCGAATGCCCGTGACCACTGAAGTGTTCGCCAACAGGAAGGGAACAGTCTTGCCTGGTGATTGTCGAGCGATGATCATTCATCCGTTGTTGTAGCGTCTGCATGGTCTCCCCAATGTACCATGCTTCGGGACATCCTTTCCTGCAACGTATCAGGTAGACAACGTTGGCCGAGTTGCAACAGTATTTACCGTGTACCTGGTGGATGGTGTTCTCACGTGTGATGATGGTATCCGTGTCGATGATCCGGCAGGTCTTGCAGAGGTTGCAAGGATGTTCCACTTCTCCAGTTTCCACCCTAAACATGTTAAAGAAGCCAGTCCCTATGGACAAGCCCTCCGTATACACAGGATCTGCTCAGATGAGGAGGATCGTGACAGACACCTCCAGATGCTGAAAGATGCCCTCATAAGAACAGGATATGCCGCTCAACTCATAGATCGGCAGTTCCAACACATCACAGCGAAAAACCGCACCGATCTCCTCAGAAGGCAAACACAGGACACAGTGGACAGAGTACCCTTCGTCGTCCAGTACTTCCCCGGAGCGGAGAAGCTACGACATCTTCTCCGGAGTCTTCAACATATCATTGATGAAGATGAACATCTCGCCAGGGCCATCCCCACACCCCCACTTCTTGCCTTCAAACAACCACACAACCTCAAACAGACCATTGTTCGCAGCAAACTACCCAGCCTTCAGGAGAACAGTGACCACAACACCACACAACCCTGTCACAGCAACCTCTGCAAGACATGCCGGATCATCGACATGGATACCATCATCACACGTGAGAATACCATCCACCAGGTACATGGTAAATACTCTTGCAACTCGGCCAACATTGTCTACCTGATACGTTGCAGGAAAGGATGTCCCAAAGCATGGTACATTGGGGAGACCGTGCAGATGCTACGACAATGGATGAATGAACATCGCTCGACAATCACCAGTCAAGACTGTTCCCTTCCTGTTGGCGAACACTTCAGCAGTCATGGGCATTCGGCCTCTGACCTTCAGGTAAGCATTCTCCAAGGCGGCCTTCACGACACACGACAGCGCAGAGTCGCTGAACAGAGACTGATAGCCAAGTTCCGCACACATGAGGACGGTCTCAACAGGGATCTTGGGTTCATGTCGCACTATCTGTAACCCCCGTGACTTGCCTGGGTTTGCAAAACCTCACTTACTGCCCTGTCTGGAGACAATACACATCTCTCTAACCTATGCTTAATGTTATCTCCACTCACATGGTCTGCACCTTTAAGACTTGATTAGCTGTAAAGACTCGCATTCCAGTCATTATTCTGTAAATTGAGTTTGCGTCTTTATATTCCCTGTTTGTAAACAGAACTCCCACTCACCTGACGAAGGGGCAGCGCTCCGAAAGCTAGTGGCTTTTTGCTACCAAATGAACCTGTTGGACTTTAACCTGGTGTTGTGAGACTTACCCCAGTCCAACACCGGCATCTCCACATCTTGTTTTCGCAGGAGCAGAGAAGGCTGAGGGACAACCGGATTGAGGTGTGGAAGACTACGAGGGACACGGACAGAGTGGATGAGGAGCAGGTCTCCTGAATCGAAGGGTCAGTCACAAGAGGGACACAAATTAGAAGTGAGGGGCGGGAGGTTTCGGAAGGGGAGGGTGGCGATGTGAGGAAAAACCTTCTTTCCCCAGAGGGTGGTGACGGTCTGGAATGCGCTGCCTGGGAGGGCAGTAGAGGTGGGACGCCTCATATCCTTTCAAAAAGTACCTGGATGAGTACTCGGCCCAAGTCATCACATTCAGGGCGATGGGTCAAGTGATGGCATGTGGGGTTAGGTGGGGGGTCAGATATTTCTCGCGTGTCGGTGCAGCAGACCCATGGGGCCTGTTCTGTGTCACCGCACTTCAGGAAAGGTGTGAGAGACCTCGTGAGGGTGCCGAGAAGATCTAGAGCCACAGAGGTTTACAAGAGTACAATATCAAGGGTAGGAGTCTTAGCAGTGTGGAAGATCAGAAGGATCTTGGGGTCCGGGTCCATAGGACTCTTAAATCGGCCTCGCAGGTGGAGGATGTGGTCAAGAAGGCGTATGGTGTACTGGCCTTCATCAATCGAGGGATTGAGTTTAGGAGTCGAGGGATTGAGTTTAGGAGTCGGGAGATAATGCTGCAGCTTTATAAGACCCTGGTCAGACCCCACTTGGAGTACTGTGCGCAGTTCTGGTCGCCTCACTACAGGAAGGATTTGGAAGCCATTGAAAGGGTGCAGAGGAGATTTACAAGGATGTTGCCTGGATTGGGAGGCATGCCTTATGAGGATAGGTTGAGAGAGCTCGGTCTCTTCTCCCTGGAGAGATGAAGGATGAGAGGTGACCTGATAGAGGTTTATAAGATGTTGAGAGGTATAGATAGGGTGGACTCTCAGAGGCTATTTCCCAGGGCTGAAATGGTCACTACGAGAGGACACAGGTTTAAGGTGCTGGGGAGCAGGTACAGAGGAGATGTCAGGGGTAAGTTTTTCACTCAGAGGGTGGTGAGTGAGTGGAATCGGCTGCCGTCGGTGGTGGCGGAGGCGAACTCGCTGGGGTCTTTTAAGAGACTTCTGGATGAGTACATGGGATTTAATGGGATTGGGGGTTACAGATAGGCCTGGTAGGTAGGGATATGATCGGTGCAACTTGTGGGCCGAAGGGCCTGTTTGTGCTGTAGTGTTCTATGTTCCATGTTCTAGAGTCCACCCAACTTGTCCATGTGCCGCCCAGTTTTTAACACTGAGCCCACGTTTGGCCCATTTCCCTCTGTGCCCACCTTACCCATGTGAAGGTCGAAATGTTTTTTAAAAGCATTAGAGGGGAGGAGATGGCCTTGTTGGCCTTTATCGCGAGGGGGATTGAATATAAAAGTAGGGAGGTCTTGCTGCAGCTGTATAGGGCATTGGTGAGGCCACAGCTGGAGTACTGTGTGCAGTTTTGGTCACTGCACTTACGCAAGGATATTTTGGCCTTGGAGGGAGTGCAGAGGAGGTTTACTAGGCTGATACCGGAGATGAGGGGGTTGAGCTATGAGGAGAGATTGAATAGGTTGGGTCTGTACTCGTTGGAGTTTAGAAGGCTGAGGGGGGATCTTATAGAGACGTATAAGATGATGAATGGGATGGATAGGATAGAGGTGGAGAGGCTCTTCCCGCTCAGAAAGGACAGTAGGACTAGGGGGCACAGCCTCAAGATAAAGGGGGGACGGTTTAGAATGGAGTTGAGGAGGAACTTCTTCACTCAAAGGGTGGTGAATCTCTGGAATTCTCTGCCCGTTGAAGTGGTGGAGGCTGCCTCGCTGAATATTTTTAAGACGCGGGTTGATGGGTTTTTGATAGGAGAGGGGATTAAGGGTTATGGGGAGAGGGCGGGAAAGTGGAACTGAGCCACGACAGATCAGCCATGATCTTATTGAATGGCGGGGCAGGCTCGAAGGGCTAGATGGCCTACTCCTGCTCCTATTTCTTATGTTCCTATTATCACTAGACTATTAATCCAGAAACTCAGCTAATGTTCTGGGGGACCCGGGTTCGAATCCCGCCACAGCAGATGGTGGAATTTGAATTCAATAAAAAATATCTGGAATTAAGAATCTACTGATGACGGTGAAACCATTGTCGGAAAAACCCCATCTGGTTCACTAATATCCCTTTAGGGAAGGGGAAATCTGCCGTCCTTACCCGGTCTGGCCTACATGTGACTCCAGAGGCCACACAACAATGTGGCTGTCTCTCAACTGCCCTCCAAGGGGCAACTAGGGATGGGTAATAAATGCTGGACCCAGACAGAGACACCCACGTCCCACAAATGAATGAAAAAAAAGACAAAATTGTACCCGCCTCTACTACTACCTCTGGCAGCTTATTCCAGACACTCACCACCCTCTGTGTGAAAAAATTGTCCCTGTGGACCCTTTTGTAACTCTCCCCTCTCACCTTAAACCTCTCCCCTCTAGTTTTAGACTCCCCTACCTTTGGGGAAAAGATATTGACTATCTAGCTGATCTGTGCCCCTCATTATTTTATAAATCTCTGTAAGATCACCCCTCAGCCTCCTACGCTCCAGAGAAAAAAGTCCCAGTCAATCCAGCCTCTCCTCATAACCCAAACCATCAAGTCCCGGTAGCATCCTAGTAAATCTTTCCTGCACTCTTTCTAGTTTAATAATATCCTTTCTATAATAGGGTGACCAGAACTGTACACAGTATTCCAAGTGTGGCCTTACCAATGTCTTGTACAACTTCAACAAGACGTCCCAACTCCTGTATTCAATGTTCTGACCGATGAAACCAAGCATGCCGAATGCCTTCTTCACCACTCTGTCCACCTGTGACTCCACTTTCAAGGAGCTATGAACATGTCCCCCTAGATCTCTTTGTTCTGTAACTCTCCCCAACACCCTACCTTTAACTAAGTCCTGCCCTGGTTCAATCTACCAAAATGCATCACCTCGCATTTATCTAAATTAAACCGAAAGTGGCAATGCAGGTGGAGAAGGTAGTCAAGAAGGCATACGGCATGCTTGCCTTCATCAGCCGGGGTACTGAGTTTAAAAATTGGCAAGTCATGTTGCAGCTTTATAGAACCTTAGTGAGGTTGCCCTTGGAATATAGTGTTCAATTCTGGTCGCCACACTACCAGAAGGATGTGGAGGCTTTGGAGAGGGTACAGAAAAGACTTAACAGGATGTTGCCCTGGTATGGAGGGCATTAGCTATGAAGAGAGGTTGGAGAAACTTGGTTTGTTCTCACTGGAGCGACGGAAGCCGAGGGGAGACCTGATAGAAGTCTACAAGATTACGAGGGGCAGAGTGGATAGACAGAAGCTCTTTCCTAGGATAGAAAAGTCAAGTACTAGGGGGGCATGGGTTTGAGGTCCATGGGGTAAAGTTGAGAGGAGATGTACAAGGCAAGTCTTTTACACAGAGGATGGTGAATGCCTGGAACGAGATACCCAAGGAAGTGGTGGGAGCGGGTGCGATAGCGGCATTGAAGGGGTGATTAGACAAATACATGAATAGGATGGGAATGGAAGGATAGGGACTCCGTAAGTGCGTACGGTTTTGGTTGAGGCAGGCGCCACGATCGGGACAGGCTTGGAGGGCCGTAGGGCCTGTTCCTGTGCTGTAGTTCTGTTTGTTCCTTCATAAAGCAGAACGGCCCCAGGCTTGAGACCATGTTAACGTCAAAGTGAGGTGTGGGAGAAGCTGCGATCGCTCGCCTTGGAGCGGAGGAGGCTGAGGCGAGATTGGGATAAGAGGCGGACAAGATCCTGGAGCGGCGCGGTGGCACAGTGGGTCAGCACTGCTGCTCCGGGGTCCCGGGTTCGATTCCCCGGCCTCGGGCCTGTGTGGAGCTTGCACATCCTCCCCGTGTCTGCGTGGGTTTTCCTCCGGGGTGGTCCGGTTTCCTCCCGCAGTCCAAAAGATGTGCGGGTTATGGTTGATTGGCCGTGCTAAGAAATTGCCCCTTAGTGTCCAGAGATGTGTAGGTGAGAGGGGATTAGTGGGTATAATATGTAGGGATATGGGGGTAGGGTGGGATTGTGTTCGGTACAGACTCGATGGGCCGAAGGGCCTCTCTCTGCACTGTAGGGTTTCTATGATTCTATGATTCTGACAGGATTAGATAAGGGGGACGAAGAAGGGACATGGATGACGTAGTGTGGGGTGGGGGGTGGTGGACACACACACACACACACACACACACGCACACACACATTGAAGGGGTTTGAGCGAGAGATAGGACATAGAAGTGTACAGCACAGGGAAGAGGCCCTTCGGCCCATCACGTTGCACCGGACATGGCGCCAAATTAAACAGGTCCCTTCTGCCCGTCCCCGGTTCCTATCCCTCTATCCCTTGCACGAGCGGCCCGCTGTGTCGTGGCGACGGGCAGTTGCTGCCACACAGCGCCTGGGACCCGCTTGGGTTCCCCACTCGGGTGGCAGTCTGTGTGGGGCCTGCACGTCCGCCCCCACCACTACCCCCACCACCCCCACCCCCCCCACTTGTCTGCAAAGGTGTACACCCACAGTCTGAAAGATATGCGAGTTGGCCTGTGCGAGATTTGGCCCTGTGTATCAGAGGGATTGGGTAGGGTAAATGCATGGCGCTGCGGGAATAGGGGTTCGGTGAGAGGGTGGTCAGCGCAGGCTCATAGAACATAGAAAAACTACAGCACAAACAGGCCCTTCGGCCCACAACTTGTGCCTATCATATCCCTACCTACCAGGCCTATCTATAACCCTCAATCCTATTAGATCCCATGTACTCATCCAGACGTCTCTTAAAAGACCCCAGCGAGTTCGCCTCCACCACCACCCACGGCAGCCGATTCCACTCACTCACCACCCTCTGAGTGAAAAACTTACCCCTGACATCTCCTCTGTACCTGCTCCCCAGCACCTTAAACCTGTGTCCTCTCGTAGCGACCATTTCAGCCCTGGGAAATAGCCTCTGAGAATCCACCCTATCTATACCTCTCAACATCTTATAAACCTCTATCAGGTCACCTCTCATCCTTCGTCTCTCCAGGGAGAAGAGACCGAGCTCTCTCAACCTATCCTCATAAGGCATGCCTCCCATCCAGGCAACATCCTTGTAAATCTCCTCTGCACCCTCTCAATAGCTTCCACATCCTTCCTGTAGTGAGGCGACCAGAACTGCGCACAGTACTCCAAGTGGGTCTGACCAGGGTCTTATAAAGTTGCAGTATTATCTCCCAATAATCGGGAGATAATCAACTCAATGGGCCAAGTGGCCTCCTTCTGCACCATAGGGATTGTATGGGTTTCTATGTTCAAGTGCTTATCGAATATCCTTCTTTTCCTTGTATATCCATGTGCTTATCTAAAAGCCCCTTAAACACCCCTCCCGTATCTGCCTCCACCACCCCTGGCAGCGCGTCCCAGGACACCTCCCACTCTCTGTGTAATAAAACTTGCCCCTCACATCTCCTTTGAACTTTCCCCCTCTCTCACCTTAAGTGCAGCCCCTGTAGTATTGGACATTTCAACTCTGGGAGAAAGATTCTGACTGTCAACCCTATCTCCTCCTCTCATCATTTTTATAGACTTTTATCAGGTCTCCCCTCAGCCTTCAGAGAAAACAACCCTAGTTTATCCAGCCTCTCCTTATAGCTCACACCCTCTAATCCAGGCAGCATCCTGGTAAACCTCTTCTCCAACCCTCTCCAAAGCCTCCACATCCTTCCTGTAATGTAGCAACCAGAATTGAACACAATACTCTAACCAAAGTTTTATAAAACTGCAACATGACATCCTGATTCTTGTACTCGATGCCCCGACCAATAAAGGCAAGTCTGCTTTCTTTACCACCCTGTCTACTTGTGTGACCACGTTCAGGGAGCCCTGGACTTGAACCCCCCCGAGATCTCTCTGGGCATCAATGATGTTCAGGGTCCTGCCATTAACGACACACTTACCCTTAACGTTTGATCTGAGGGGCAAGATCTTTTTGTGATTTTTATCAATGACTTGGAGGAGGGGGCTGAAGGGTGGGTCAGTAAATTTGTTGACGACACCAAGATTGGTGGAGTAGTGGATGAGATGGAGGGCTTTTGTAGGCAGCAAAGAGACACTGATGGGATGTAGAGCTGGGCCAAAAAGCGGCAGATGGAGTTCAACCCTGATAAGTGCGAGGTGATTCATTTTGGTAAGACAAACTTGAATGCAGATTACAGGGTCAACGGCAGGGTTCTGAGGAATGTGGAGGAGCAGGGAGATCTTGGGGTTCAGATCCACAGATCTCTGAAGGTTGCCACTCAAGTGGATAGAGCCGTGAGAAGGCTTACAGTGTGTTAGCGTTTATTAACAGGGGGTTTGAGTTTAAGAGCTGTGGGGTTACTCTGCAACTATATTGCAGAGCTGGGCCGCGAGGTGGCGGATGGAGTTTAATGCGGAGAAGTGTGAGGTAATCCATTTCGGTAGGAATAACAGATGTGTTGAGTATAGGGCTAACGGGAGGACTTTGAATAGAGTGGAGGAGCAGAGGGATCTAGGTGTATGTGTACATAGATCCCTGAAAGTTGGGAATCAAGTAGATAAGGTTGTTAAGAAGGCGTACGGTGTCTTGGCGTTTATTGGTAGGGGGATTGAATTTAGGAGTCGCAGCGTCATGTTGCAACTGTACACAACTCTGGTGCGGCCGCACTTGGAGTACTGTGTGCAGTTCTGGTCCCCACATTACAGGAAGGATGTGGAGGCTTTGGAGAGGGTGCAGAGGAGGTTTACCAGGATGTTGCCTGGTATGCAGGGGAGGTCCCATGAGGAGAGACTGAGGGATTTGGGGTTGTTTTCACTGGAAAGAAGGCGGCTAAGAGGGGATCTTATAGAAACATATAAGATGATGAGAGGTTTAGATAGGGTGGATGGTGATAACCTGTTTCCTCGGATGGAGAAAGCTAGCACGAGGGGGCATAGCTTTAAATTAAGGGGGGGTAGTTATAGGACGGATGTCAGGGGCAGGTTCTTTACCCAGAGGGTGGTGAGGGATTGGAATGCCCTGCCTGCTGCAGTTGTAAATGCGCCTAGTTTGGGGGCGTTTAAGAGATTGGTGGATAGGTTTATGGACGAGAAGGGATTGGTTTAGATTAGTGGGTCAATTTTTTTTTTAAAAATAAGACTGGTCGGCGCAACATTGTGGGCCGAAGGGCCTGTTCCGTGCTGTAATGTTCTATGTTCTATGTTCTATACCGGACCTTGGTGAGGCCACGTTTGGAATATTGTGTTCAGTTCTGGTCACCTCACTACAAGAAGGATGTGGAAGCATTGGAGAGAGTGCAGAGGAGATTTACCAGAATGCTGCCTGGTTTGGAGGGTGGGTCTTATGAGGAAAGGTTGAGGGAGCTGGGGCTTTTCTCTTTGGACCGGAGGAGGATGAGGGGTGACTTAATAGAGGTTTATAAGATGATGAGAGGGATTGGTAGAGTGGACGTGCAGAGGCTATTTCCTCGGGTGGATGTAGCTGTTATTAGGGGGCATAACTATAAGGTGGGAGATATAGGAGGGATGTCCGAGGTAGGTTCTTCACTCAGAGAGTGGTTGGGGTGTGGAATGCACTGCCTGCTGTGATAGTGGAGTCGGACACTTTAGGAACTTTCAAGCGGTTGTTGGATAGGCACATGGAGCACACCAGAATGGTAGGGAGTGGGATAGCTTGATCTTGGGATTGGACACAGCTCGGCACAACATCGAGGGCCGAAGGGCCTGTACTGTGCTGTAATGTTCTATGATTGTGTGTAGAAGAATATTTTCACGCAGCGAGCGTTAATGACACAGAACAGACTGCCCACGATGGGGGCAGAGAGGGAGAGGGTGAAGGATTTCCGAGGGAGTTTGGATGGGAGCCTGAGGAGAAATGAACTCGTGGGGGCACAGGGATGGAGCGGAGGGGGAATGGGACCTGATGGGATCGTGGAGAAACAGGGGGAGAGAGAGAGACTGAGAGAGATGGAGAAACTGGGGGGGGGAGAGAGATAGAGAGAAAGATGGGGAGAGATAGAGAGAGATGGAGGAAGAGACAGGGAGAGAGAGAGAGAGAAAGATGGAGAGAAGAGAGACAGAGTGAGATGGAGGGAGAGGCAGAAATGGAGATAGAGAGAGATGGAGGGAGAGACAGAGATGGAGAGACAGGGAGAGAGCGAGATAGAGAGAGATGGAGATAGAGAGAAATGGAGAGACAGGGAGGGAGAGAGAGAGAGAGTTGAAGAAACAGAGAGAGAGAGAGATGGAGAGAAAGGGAGGGAGAGAGAGATAGAGAGAGACGGAGAGAAAGGGAGGGAGAGGGAGATAGAAAGAGATGGAGAGAAAGGGAGGGGAGAGAGAGAGAGATAGAGAGAGATGGAGAGAAAGGGAGGGAGGGAGAGATAGAAAGAGATGGAGAGAAAGGGAGGGAGAGAGAGAGATAGAGAGAGATGGAGAGAAAGGGAGGGAGGGAGAGAGATAGAGAGAGACGGAGAGAAAGGGAGGGAGGGAGAGATAGAAAGAGATGGAGAGAAAGGGAGGGAGAGAGAGAGATAGAGAGAGATGGAGAGACAGGGAGAGAGAGAGATGAATAGAGAGAGAGGAAAGAGATGGATTCAAGAGAAGAGAGAGATGGAGAGAGAGAGAGAGAGATGAAGAAAGAGATGGAGAGAGAGTCTTCAGTTGCCTGGGCCACCAAACTCTTGAATTCTCTCCTTAGTCCAATCTGTCTCTCTCCGCCCCTCTCTCACTCCCTCCTTCTCTCCCTTTCTCCATCTCACTCTTCCTTTATTTCTCCATCTCTCTTTCTCTCTCTGTCACTCCCATAACATTTCTCTTTCTCTCCGTCACTCTCTCTCACTCCACCTCTGCCTCTCATCATCGCTCTCTCTCTCTCTCTCTCTCCGTCTACTGCTCTCCTCTCTCTCTTTCTCCATCTCTCTCACTATCTTTCTCTCCCTCGCTCGCTCTGTTTCTCCCTCTCTCTTTTTCTCTCTCACTCTATGTCCCTCCTTCTGTCTCTCTCTCTCTCTGTGCCTCTCACTTTCTCTGACTCTCTCCCATTCCCTTTCTTCCTCCGTCTCCATTTTAAGATGCTCCTTCACAGCTACCTCTTGGTATCAGAATCCTGTCTTAACCCTACGAAGGTCACACTGTGTTCAGTTCCATTTTATAATCCATGGGTCACACTTATGATGTCAGAAATGTTTAATCAATATCGGTTGATATTGGATATCTCTAAATCTGTATACAAACCACCCCGAACCCCTCGATTAGATTCCAGTCTGTAACTCACTCCCGGGTATCTGTTATTCCATATATAAACCACCCTGAACCCCTCGATTAGATTTCAGTCTGTAACTCACTCCCGGGTATCTGTTATTCTATATATAAACCACCCCGAACCCCTCGATTAGATTCCAGTCTGTAACTCGCTCCCAGGTATCTGTTATTCTATATATAAACCACCCCGAACCCCTCGATTAGATTCCAGTCTGTAACTCGCTCCCGGGTATCTGTTATTCTATATATAAACCACCCCGAACCCCTCGATTAGATTTCAATCTGTAACTCACTCCTGCGTATCTGTTATTCTATATATAAACCACACCGAACCCCTCGATTAGATTCCAGTCTGTGACTCACTCCCGGGTATCTATTATTCCATATATAAACCACCCTGAACCCCTCGATTAGATTCCAGTCTGTAACTCACTCCCGGGTGTCTGTTATTCTATATATAAACCACCCCGAACCCCTCGATTAGATTCTAGTCTGTAACTCACTCCCGGGTATCTGTTATTCTATATATAAACCACCCGAAACCCTCGATTAGATTCCAGTCTGTAACTCACTCCCGGGTATCTGTTATTCTATATATAAACCACCCTGAACCCCTCGATTAGAATCCAGTCTGTAACTCACTCCCGGGTATCTGTTATTCTATATATAAACCACCCCGAACCCCTCGATTAGATTCCAGTCTGTAACTCACTCCCGGGTATCTGTTATTCTATATATAAACCACCCCGAACCCCTCGATTAGATTCCAGTCTGTAACTCACTCCCGGGTGTCTGTTATTCTATATATAAACCACCCCGAACCCCTCGATTAGATTCTAGTCTGTAACTCACTCCCGGGTATCTGTTCTTCTATATATAAACCACCCCGAACCCCTCGATTAGATTCCAGTCTGTAACTCACTCCCGGGTATCTGCTATTCTATATATAAACCACCCGAACCCCTCGATTAGATTCCAATCTGTAACTCACTCCTGCGTATCTGTTATTCTATATATAAACCACACCGAACCCCTCGATTAGATTCCAGTCTGTGACTCACTCCCGGGTATCTGTTATTCCATATATAAACCACCCTGAACCCCTCGATTAGATTCCAGTCTGTAACTCACTCCCGGGTGTCTGTTATTCTATATATAAACCACCCCGAACCCCTTGATTAGATTCCAGTCTGTAACTCACTCCCGGGTATCTGTTATTCTATATATAAACCACCCGAACCCCTCGATTAGATTCCAGTCTGTAACCCACTCCCGGGTATCTGTTATTCTATATATAAACCACCCCGAACCCCTCGATTAGATTCCAGACTGTAACTCACTCCCGGGTATCTGTTATTCTATATATAAACCACCCCGAACCCCTCGATTAGATTCCAGTCTGTAACTCACTCCCGGGTATCTGTTATTCTATATATAAACCACCCTGAACCCCTCGATTAGATTCCAGTCTGTGACTCACTCCCGGTATCTGTTATTCTATATATAAACCACCCTGAACCCCTCAATTAGATTCCAGTCTGTCACTCACTCCCGGGTATCTGTTATTCTATATATAAACCACCCCGAACCCCTCGATTAGATTCCAGTCTGTGACTCACTCCCGGGTATCTGTTATTCTATATATAAACCACCCTGAACCCCTCGATTAGATTCCAGTCTGTAACTCACTCCCGGGTATCTGTTATTCTATATATAAACCACCCTGAACCCCTCGATTAGATTCCAGTCTGTAACTCACTCCCGGGTATCTTTTATTCTATATATAAACCACCCGAACCCCTCGATTGGATATCAGTCTGTAACTCACTCACGGGTATCTGTTATTCTATATATAAACCACCCTGAACCCCTCGATTAGATTCCAGTCTGTAACTCACTCCCGGGTATCTGTTATTCTATATATAAACCACCCTGAACCCCTCGATTAGATTCCAGTCTGTAACTCACTCCCGGGTATCTGTTATTCTATATATAAACCACCCGAACCCCTCGATTGGATTCCAGTCTGTAACTCACTCACGGGTATCTGTTATTCTATATATAAACCACCCTGAACCCCTCGATTAGATTCCAGTCTGTAACTCACTCCCGGGTATTTGTTATTCTATATATAAACCACCCCGAACCCCTCGATTACATTCCAGTCTGTAACTCACTCCCGGGTATCTGTTATTCTATATATAAACCATCCTGAACCCCTCGATTAGATTCCAGTCTGTAACTCACTCCCGGGTATCTGTTATTCTATATATAAACCACCCCGAACCCCTCGATTAGATTCCTGTCTGTAACTCACTCCCAGGTATCTGTTATTCTATATAACAACCAAGCCGGACCCCTCGATTAGATTCCAGTCTGTAACTCACTCCCGTGTATCTGTTATTCTATATATAAACCACCCCGAACCCCTCGATTAGATTCCAGTCTGTAACTCACTCCCGGGTATCTGTTATTCTATATATAAACCACCCCGAACCCCTCGATTAGATTCCAGTCTGTAACTCACTCCCGGGTATCTGTTATTCTATATATAAACCACCCGAACCCCTCGATTGGATATCAGTCTGTAACTCACTCACGGGTATCTGTTATTCTATATATAAACCACCCTGAACCCCTCGATTACATTCCAGTCTGTAACTCACTCCCGGGTATCTGTTATTCTATATATAAACCACCCTGAACCCCTCGATTAGATTCCAGTCTGTAGCTCACTCCCGGGTATCTGTTATTCTATATATAAACCACCCGAACCCCTCGATTGGATTCCAGTCTGTAACTCACTCACGGGTATCTGTTATTCTATATATAAACCACCCTGAACCCCTCGATTAGATTCCAGTCTGTAACTCACTCCCGGGTATTTGTTATTCTATATATAAACCACCCCGAACCCCTCGATTACATTCCAGTCTGTAACTCACTCCCGGGTATCTGTTATTCTATATATAAACCATCCTGAACCCCTCGATTAGATTCCAGTCTGTAACTCACTCCCGGGTATCTGTTATTCTATATATAAACCACCCCGAACCCCTCGATTAGATTCCTGTCTGTAACTCACTCCCAGGTATCTGTTATTCTATATAACAACCAAGCCGGACCCCTCGATTAGATTCCAGTCTGTAACTCACTCCCGTGTATCTGTTATTCTATATATAAACCACCCTGAACCCCTCGATTAGATTCCAGTCTCTAACTCACTCCCAGGTATCTGTTATTCTATATATAAACCACCCCGAACCCCTCGATTAGATTCCAGTCTGTAACTCACTCCCGGGTATCTGTTATTCTATATATAAACCACCCCGAACCCCTCGATTAGATTCCAGTCTGTAACTCACTCCCGGGTATCTCTTATTCGATATATAAACCACCCGAACCCCTCGATTAGATTCCGTTCTGTAACTCACTCCCGGGTATCTGTTATTCTCTATATAAACCACCCTGAACCCCTCGATTAGATTCCAGTCTGTAACTCACTCCCGGGTATCTGTTATTCTATATATAAACCACCCTGAACCACTCGATTAGATTCCAGTCTGTAACTCACTCCCGGGTATCTGTTATTCTATATATAAACCACCCTGAACCCCTCGATTAGATTCCAGTCTGTAACTCACTCCCGGGTATCTGTTATTCTATATATAAACCACCCCGAACCCCTCGATTAGATTCCAGTCTGTAACTCACTCCCGGGTATCTGTTATTCTATATACAAACCACCCCGAACCCCTCGATTAGATTCCAGTCTGTAACTCACTCCCGGGTATCTGTTATTCTGTATATAAACCACCCCGAACCCCTCGATTAGATTCCAGCCTGTGACTCACTCCCGGGTATCTGTTATTTTATATATAAACCACCCCGAACCCCTCGATTAGATTCCAGTCTGTGACTCACTCCCGGGTATCTGTTATTCTATATATAAACCACCCCGAACCCCTCGATTAGATTCCAGTCTGTAACTCACTCCCGGGTATCTGTTATTGTATATATAAACCACCCCGAACCCCTCGATTAGATTCCAGTCTGTAACTCACTCCCGGGTATCTGTTATTCTATATATAAACCACCCTGAACCCCTCAATTAGATTCCAGTCTGTAACTCACTCCCGGGTATCTGTTATTCTATATATAAACCACCCTGAACCCCTCAATTAGATTCCAGTCTGTAACTCACTCCCGGGTATCTGTTATTCTATATATAAACCACCCCGAACCCCTCAATTAGATTCCAGTCTGTAACTCACTCCCGGGTATCTGTTATTCTATATATAAACCACCCTGAACCCCTCGATTAGATTCCAGACTGTAACTCACTCCCGGGTATCTGTTATTTTATATATAAACCACCCGAACCCCTCGATTAGATTCCAGTCTGTAACTCACTCCCGGGTATCTGTTATTGTATATATAAACCACCCCGAACCCCTCGATTAGATTCCAGTCTGTAACTCACTCCCGGGTATCTGTTATTCTATATATAAACCACCCTGAACCCCTCGATTAGATTCCAGTCTGTAACTCACTCCCGGGTATCTGTTATTCTATATATAAACCACCCCGAACTCCTCGATTAGATTCCAGTCTGTAACTCACTCCAGGGTATCTGTTATTCTATATATAAACCACCCCGAACCCCTCGATTAGATTCCAGTCTGTGACTCACTCCCGGGTATCTGTTATTCTATATATAAACCACCCCGAACCCCTCGATTAGATTCCAGTCTGTGACTCACTCCCGGGTATCTGTTATTCTATATATAAACCACCCTGAACCCCTCGATTAGATTCCAGTCTGTGACTCACTCCCGGGTATCTGTTATTCTATATATAAACCACCCTGAACCCCTCGATTAGATTCCAGTCTGTGACTCACTCCCGGGTATCTGTTATTCTATATATAAACCACCCTGAACCCCTCGATTAGATTCCAGTCTGTGACTCACTCCCGGGTATCTGTTATTCTATATATAAACCACCCCGAACCCCTCGATTAGATTCCAGTCTGTGACTCACTCCCGGGTATCTGTTATTCTATATATAAACCACCCCGAACCCCTCGATTAGATTCCAGTCTGTAACTCACTCCCGGGTATCTGTTATTCTATATATGAACCACCCCGAACCCCTCGATTAGATTCCAGTCTGTAACTCACTCCCGGGTATCTGTTATTCTCTGCGTAAACCGCAGCATTCCAGTCTGTAACTCATTCCCCTGTTAACAATAGTCTCTGTCGGTTTCTGTCTCTCTCTCTCCTCGTCTCCAGCACTGCTGGATATGTCGAGCAGACTATCCTGTATTGAAATCACTGCCTCGCACACAGTGACTCTCCCAAAACAGCAGAACACGAAGTTACCTACCTGGAGGTTGTCTCCCCGTGAGCTCAGGTGGGTCGGAGGAACCGCCGGGGCAGGGGGGAAGGCAAGGCAGGTGGGGTGAGGATTGGGTGGGTGGGGAGATGTGCCGGGGGGGTTAGGACTGCCTGAGGTGAGACGGAGAAGGTGGGGAGCTGGGCGCTGTAGATGCTCGGCTCTGTCCTGGGACGGGATGGCCAAGGAGGGGTGGGGGGGGGGGGGGGTTGGGGGGGGAGGGGGTGGTTCTTGTTGTCCAGCACAGGGAGGGCACTCTCAGGGTTTCCTGTCCACGTTCCAAAGCAACTGAGCAGAGATACTTCCGTCAATCCCCTCTCCCGTACAGTAGTGAGTTTTATCTCTCTCTGTCCCTCAGTCTCTCATCCTCTCTCTCTCTCTCTCTCACTCTGTGTCTCTCTCTCTCTTTCTCTCTCTCTCTCTTTGTCTCTCTCTCTCTGTCTCTCTCTCTCACTCTGTCTCTCTGTCTCACTCTGTGTCTCTCTCTCTCTTTCT
>NW_027650360.1:55000-90000 GCF_965287045.1 Carcharhinus amblyrhynchos
GAAGAAGCTGTGCTTGAGTCGGTTGGTACGTGACCTCAGACTTTTGCATCTCTTTCCCAATGGACAAGAGAATGTTTGGGGTGCATGGGGGTCCTTGGCTGCTTTTCCCCGAGGCAGCGGGAAGGGTAGACAGAGCCAATGGATGGGAGGCTGGTTTGCCTGATGGATTGGGCTACATTCACGACCCTTTTGTAGTTCCTTGCGGCCTTGGGCAGAGCAGGAGCCCATACCGAGCTGTGGTACAACCAGAAAGAATGCTTTCTATGGGGCATCTGTAAAAGTTGGTGAGAGTTGTGGCTGACATTCCAAATTTCCTTAGTCTTCTGGGAAAGTATAAAGAACAACACAGCACGGGAAACAGGCCCTTCGGCCCAACGAGCCCGCGCCGCCCATTTTAACATTGTGAGTCCCCTCTTCCACCCATGACCCTTGTCCATGCTTACATAGAACATAGAACATAGAACATAGAACATAGAACATTACAGCGCAGAACAGGCCCTTCGGCCCACGATGTTGCGCCGACCAGTTACAAAAACAATGACCCACTAGCCTATACCAATCCCTTTTCGTCCATAAACCTATCCACGGATCTCTTAAACGCCCCCAAACTAGGCGCATTTACAACTGCAGCAGGCAGGGCATTCCAATCCCTCACCACCCTCTGGGTAAAGAACCTACCCCTGACACCCGTCCTGTAGCTACCCCCCCCCTTAATTTAAAGCCATGCCCCCTCGTGCTAGCTTTCTCCATCCGAGGAAAAAGGCTATCACTATCCACCCTATCTAAACCTCTAATTATCTTATATGTTTCAATTGCGGCACTCCACATTGGAAACCAGATTGAGGGGAGACTAATTCAGGGCCAATTTGTTAACACCAATCAGCCTAAGAGCACCTCTCTGGGGGCCTGGGAGGAAACCCGGAGCACCCGGAGAGAAAACCCACGCAGGCACGGGGGGAATGCGCAAACTCCCCGCGGACACCGGCCCAAATCCGTGTGCCTGCGCAGCGATCGGCGACGGTCACTGAGCCGTCGCGTTGCCCAGCATCCGGTCCCAGTTTGAGCGCGCATGAAGCGCTAGGCCAATCTCGAAGCAACGTCCAAGAGCAGCCCCCGCAAGTCGAGGCGTTGATGGACTTTCTCAACTATAGTTGGTTGGTGGAGGGGGAGGTGGGGGGGGTGGGGTGGGGGTATGCAGGACAGGTTGCTCGTGCTCCGTAGGCCCCAGGCCTGACATCTGGGCGGTTGCCAAGGCGAGCGGGAACAGGAAGCAAGCTGGATGGTGACATTTGACCCAGGTGGAGCTTCCAACCTATGACACGCGGCGGGGCCGAGGTCGTGAGAGTTTCCACCCCGCCCCCCCACCCCCCCCCGCCAACACTCCGTCGGGATAGGAAGGAAACGAATAGGCTGGTTGTGTTGGGAGGGGGGGTGGGTGGGGGGAGTGAGGCAGAGTGGAGAGGCTACGTGGGGGAAATCATCCAGCCAACCTTTTTACCCACCCCTGGAGATCTCCCTCGATCCGAAGGGAAATCGTTCGAGAGACGGGAAGTGCAGACAGAAAGTGGAAAACTCTGGAATTCAGCCAGAGAGAGGAAAATAACTTCCGCAATTCCACGAAATCGGCGCAAACTCAATCGTACCCTGATCGACGAGGAAGTCCCCCGTCCCAGGCCTGGAGAGCGGAGCCTGGCGAAGGACACAGATTAAACAACAACGTCCGCGCGCACTAGAGTGTAAATCCGATTTCGGTTTGATTTATTATTGCCACACGTGTTAACGTGCAGTTTCTCGCGCGCGCGCGCGCTACACGGGCAAAGCATACCGTTCACAGAGAAGGAAAGGAGAGAGTGCGGAACGTAGCCCTAGCTAGGGCGTAGAGAAAGACCAGCTTAGTGCGAGGTAGGGTCCATTCAAAAGTCTGAGGGCAGCGGGGAAGAAGCTGTTCTTGAGTCGGTCGGTACGTGACCTCAAGCTTTTATCCCGATGGAAGAAGGTGGAAGAGAGAATGTCCGGGGTGTGTGGGGGTCCTTAATTACGCTGGCTGCTTTTCCCCGAGGCAGCGGGAAGTGTAGACAGAGTCAATGGATGGGAGGCTGGTTTGCCTGATGGATTGGGCTACGTTCACGACCCTTTTGTAGTTCCTTGCGGTCTTGGGCAGAGCAGGAGCCCAAACCGAGCTGTGAGACAACCAGAAAGGATGCTCTCTACGGTGCATCTGTAAGAGTTGGCGAGATTCGTAGCGGACATGCCAAATTTCCTTAGTCTTCTGAGAAAGTAGAGGCGTTGGTGGGGCTTTCTTAACTATAGTGTCGGCATTGGGGGGTGGGCCGGGGGGGGGTACAAGAGAGGTTGTTGGTGATCTGGACACCCAAAAACATGAAGCTCTCGACCCTTTCTATCTCGTCCCCATTGATGTCGACAGGGGTACGGTCTCCTCTAGGCTTCCTGGAGTCGATGACTATCTCCTTCGTTTTGTTGACATTGAGGGAGAGATGATCGTTGCCGCACCAGATTCTCTATCTCATTCCCATACTCTGTCTCGTCACTGTTTGAGATCCGACCCACCACGGTGGGGTCGTCATCAAACCTGACAATCGAATTGGAGGGGAACTTGGCCAGACAGTCAGAGGTGTGTAAGGAGTGTGGTAGGGGGCTGAGAACACAGCACTGCTGTCGAGGGTGATCACGGAGGAGGCGTTCTTGCCCATCCTCACCGATTGCGATCGGTGAGTTAGGAAGTTCAGGATCCCGTCGCAGAAGGAGAGAGGTGCCGAGGCCACAGAGTTTGGGGATGAGTTTCGCGGGGAATGATGGTGTTGGAGGCTGAGCTGTCGCCAATAAATAGGAGTCTGACAAAGGTGTCCTTGTAATCCTGGTGTTCCAGGGTTGAGTGCAGGGCCAGGGAGATGGTATCTGCTGTGGACCTGTTGCGGCAGTAGGCAAACTGTAGTGGATCCAGGTACTCCAGGGGGCTGGAACTGATTCACGCCATGACTAGCCTTTTGAGGAACTTCAGAATGATGGATGTCAGAGCCACCTGTGTATATTACACAGTAACGCACCCTCCCCCAGCGCGACCCTGTGTATATTACACAGTAACGCACCCTCCCCCAGCGCGACCCAGTGTATATTACACAGTAACGCACCCTCCCCCAGCGCGACCCTGTGTATATTACACAGTAACGCACCCTCCCCCAGCGTGACCCTGTGTGTATTATACAGTAACGCACCCTCCCCCAGCGCGACCCTGTGTATATTACACAGTAACGCACCCTCCCCCAGCGCGACCCAGTGTATATTACACAGTAACGCACCCTCCCCCAGCGTGACCCTGTGTGTATTATACAGTAACGCACCCTCCCCCAGCGCGACCCAGTGTATATTACACAGTAACGCACCCTCCCCCAGCGTGACCCTGTGTGTATTATACAGTAACGCACCCTCCCCCAGCGCGACCCAGTGTATATTACACAGTAACGCACCCTCCCCCAGCGCGACCCTGTGTATATTACACAGTAACGCACCCTCCCCCAGCGTGACCCTGTGTGTATTATACAGTAACGCACCCTCCCCCAGCGCGACCCAGTGTATATTACACAGTAACGCACCCTCCCCCAGCGGGACCCTGTGTATATTACACAGTAACGCACCCTCCCCCAGCGTGACCCTGTGTGTATTATACAGTAACGCACCCTCCCCCAGCGCGACCCTGTGTATATTACACAGTAACGCACCCTCCCCCAGCGCGACCCAGTGTATATTACACAGTAACGCACCCTCCCCCAGCGTGACCCTGTGTGTATTATACAGTAACGCACCCTCCCCCAGCGCGACCCAGTGTATATTACACAGTAACGCACCCTCCCCCAGCGTGACCCTGTGTGTATTATACAGTAACGCACCCTCCCCCAGCGCGACCCAGTGTATATTACACAGTAACGCACCCTCCCCCAGCGCGACCCAGTGTATATTACACAGTAACGCACCCTCCCCCAGCGTGACCCTGTGTGTATTATACAGTAACGCACCCTCCCCCAGCGCGACCCAGTGTATATTACACAGTAACGCACCCTCCCCCAGCGGGACCCTGTGTATATTACACAGTAACGCACCCTCCCCCAGCGGGACCCTGTGTGTATTATACAGTAACGCACCCTCCCCCAGCGGGACCCAGTGTATATTACACAGTAACGCACCCTCCCCCAGCGCGACCCAGTGTATATTACACAGTAACGCACCCTCCCCCAGCGTGACCCTGTGTGTATTATACAGTAACGCACCCTCCCCCAGCGCGACCCAGTGTATATTACACAGTAACGCACCCTCCCCCAGCGCGACCCAGTGTATATTACACAGTAACGCACCCTCCCCCAGCGTGACCCTGTGTGTATTATACAGTAACGCACCCTCCCCCAGCGCGACCCAGTGTATATTACACAGTAACGCACCCTCCCCCAGCGGGACCCTGTGTATATTACACAGTAACGCACCCTCCCCCAGCGGGACCCTGTGTGTATTATACAGTAACGCACCCTCCCCCAGCGGGACCCAGTGTATATTACACAGTAACGCACCCTCCCCCAGCGCGACCCAGTGTATATTACACAGTAACGCACCCTCCCCCAGCGGGACCCTGTGTATATTATACAGTAACGCACCGTCACCCATCCCAAGTTGGGTCCATTCACAAGTCTGACGGCAGCAGGGAAGAAGCTGTTCTTGAGCCGGTTGGTACGTGACCTCAGACTTGTGTATCTTTCTCCAGAAGGAAGAAGGTGGAAGAGAGAATGTTCGGGGTGTGTGGGGGTCTGCCCGTTGAAGTGGTGGAGGCTGCCTCGCTAAATATTTTTAAGACGCGGGTTGATGGGTTTTTGATAAGAGAGGGGATTAAGGGTTATGGGGAGAGGGCGGGAAAGTGGAACTGAGCCACGACTGATCAGCCATGATCTTATTGAATGGCGGGGCAGGCTCGAGGGGCTAGATGGCCTACTCCTGTTCCTATTTCTTATGTTCTTATGTTCTTATGTATTGGTGGGGCATCATGATTGGAGTCTTGGAGGGCCGATGGGCCTGTTCCTATGCTGCACTTTGTATCATTCCAATGGACACACAGTTGACTTTATCAGGTCTTTTGGTGTTCTGGAGGTTTCCCACGAAATGGCCATCACTCTTACTATTGATTTTGTGGAATAGCTCGGGTGTGAGATCCCATAGACCATTTATTCCGTGTATGGTGTACCGGCCTTCATTAATCGAGGGATTGAGTTTAGGAGTCGGGAGGTAATGCTGCAGCTTTATAAGACCCTGGTCAGACCCCACTTGGAGTACTGTGCGCAGTTCTGGTCGCCTCATTACAGGAAGGATGTGGAAGCTATTGAGAGGGTGCAGAGGAGATTTACAAGGATGTTACCTGGATTGGGAGGCATGCCTCATGAGGATAGGTTGAGGGAGCTCAGTCTCTTCTCCCTGGAGAGACGAAGGTTGAGAGGCGACCTGATAGAGGTTTATAAGATGTTGAGAGGTGTAGATAGGGTGGATTCTCGGAGGCTATTTCCCAGGGCTGAAATGGTCGCTACGAGACGACACACAGAACACAGAACATTACAGCGCAGTACAGGCCCTTCGGCCCTCGATGTTGCGCCGACCAGTGGAACCAATCTAATGACCCTCTAACCTAAACTATTCCAATGTTATCCATATGCCCATCCACTGACCATTTGAACGCCCTCAAATTTGGCGAGTCCACAACTGCTGCAGGCAGGGCATTCCACACCCTTACTACCCTCTGAGTAAAGAACCTACCTCTGACATCCCTCCGATAACTACCACAGGTTTAAGGTGCTGGGGAGCAGGTACAGAGGAGATGTCAGGGGTAAGTTTTTCACTCAGAGGGTGGTGAGTGAGTGGAATCGGCTGCCATCGGTGGTGGTGGAGGCGAACTCGCTGGGGTCTTGTAGGAGACTCCTGGATGAGGACATGGGATTTAGTGGGATTGAGGGTTATAGATAGGCCTGGGAGGAGTTACAGATAGTTCTATGGCCTGGTAGGTAGGGCTATGATCGGCGCAACTTGTGGGCCGAAGGGCCTGTTTGTGCTGTAGTTTTTCTACGTTCTATGCTCAGACAGTTTGAAGGAGTCTAACGATTTCCTGCATCACCCTGCCCGAAATTATGCGGACAAGTATTTTTTACAGAACTGCCGTTCTCTGGTAACGATGGGATTTGAAGGTATTATGTGGCGTTGGCTGTGATTCTTAGCTGGCTTGGTTGACGGTTATAATTGACACTCAAGCCTTTGAAGAGCAGGCAGGGATCTCAGGGTGGGATCTAATTAGTTCCTGTCGGGGCCTCGTTGTCATGGGCAACCGGCCTCTGAAGGCATCAGCCACGCACAAGGCCTCGGCTGGCAAAGGTCAAGCGGGCCTCACTCGCGATGGGTGACCACGCTGACCAGAACGTGATGGAGAGTTAACCCCTTCCTGGAGGTGTGGAAGGGCCAGATACATCGAGACAATGTGTGTGAAATCAGAGTCCCAGTGAGGGTCAGTGTGTGTGGGATCCGTACCCCAGTGAGGGTCAGTGTGTGTGGGACCCGTACCCCAGTGAGAGTCAGTGTGTGTGGGACCCGTACCCCAGTGAGGGTCAGTGTGTGTGGGACCCGTACCCCAGTGAGAGTCAGTGTGTGTGGGACCCGTACCCCAGTGAGAGTCAGTGTGTGTGGGGCCCGTACCCCAGTGAGAGTCAGTGTGTGTGGGACCCGTACCCCAGTGAGAGTCAGTGTGTGTGGGACCCGTACCCCAGTGAGAGTCAGTGTGTGTGGGACCCGTACCCCAGTGAGAGTCAGTGTGTGTGGGACCCGTACCCCAGTGAGGGTCAGTGTGTGTGGGACCCGTACCCCAGTGAGAGTCAGTGTGTGTGGGACCCGTACCCCAGTGAGAGTCAGTGTGTGTGGGACCCGTACCCCAGTGAGAGTCAGTGTGTGTGGGACCCGTACCCCAGTGAGGGTCAGTGTGTGTGGGACCCGTACCCCAGTGAGAGTCAGTGTGTGTGTGGGACCCGTACCCCAGTGAGAGTCAGTGTGTGTGGGACCCGTACCCCAGTGAGAGTCAGTGTGTGTGGGACCCGTACCCCAGTGAGAGTCAGTGTGTGTGGGACCCGTACCCCAGTGAGGGTCAGTGTGTGTGGGACCCGTACCCCAGTGAGAGTCAGTGTGTGTGGGACCCGTACCCCAGTGAGGGTCAGTGTGTGTGGGACCCGTACCCCAGTGAGGGTCAGTGTGTGTGGGACCCGTACCCCAGTGAGAGTCAGTGTGTGTGGGACCCGTACCCCAGTGAGGGTCAGTGTGTGTGGGACCCGTACCCCAGTGAGGGTCAGTGTGTGTGGGACCCGTACCCCAGTGAGAGTCAGTGTGTGTGGGACCCGTACCCCAGTGAGGGTCAGTGTGTGTGGGACCCGTACCCCAGTGAGGGTCAGTGTGTGTGGGACCCGTACCCCAGTGAGGGTCAGTGTGTGTGGGACCCGTACCCCAGTGAGAGTCAGTGTGTGTGGGACCCCAGTTAGAGTCAGTGTGTGTGGGGCCCGTACCCCAGTGAGAGTCAGTGTGTGTGGGACCCGTACCCCAGTGAGGGTCAGTGTGTGTGGGACCCGTACCCCAGTGAGAGTCAGTGTATGTGGGACCCGTACCCCAGTGAGAGTCAGTGTGTGTGGGACCCGTACCCCAGTGAGAGTCAGTGTGTGTGGGACCCGTACCCCAGTGAGAGTCAGTGTGTGTGGGACCCGTACCCCAGTGAGAGTCAGTGTGTGTGTGGGACCCGTACTCCAGTCAGAGTCAGTGTGTGTGTGGGACCCGTACCCCAGTGAGAGTCAGTGTGTGGGGGACCCGTACCCCAGTGAGAGTCAGTGTGTGGGGGACCCGTACCCCAGTGAGAGTCAGTGTGTGTGGGACCCCAGTGAGAGTCAGTGTGTGTGGGACCCGTACCCCAGTGAGAGTCAGTGTGTGTGGGACCCGTACCCCAGTGAGAGTCAGTGTGTGTGGGGCCCGTACCCCAGTGAGAGTCAGTGTGTGTGGGACCCGTACCCCAGTGAGAGTCAGTGTGTGTGGGACCCGTACCCCAGTGAGAGTCAGTGTGTGTGGGACCCGTACCCCAGTGAGAGTCAGTGTGTGTGGGACCCGTACCCCAGTGAGAGTCAGTGTGTGTGGGACCCGTACCCCAGTGAGAGTCAGTGTGTGTGGGGCCCGTACCCCAGTGAGAGTCAGTGTGTGTGGGACCCGTACCCCAGTGAGGGTCAGTGTGTGTGGGACCCGTACCCCAGTGAGAGTCAGTGTGTGTGGGGCCCGTACCCCAGTGAGAGTCAGTGTGTGTGGGGCCTGTACCCCAGTGAGAGTCAGTGTGTGTGGGGCCCGTACCCCAGTGAGAGTCAGTGTGTGTGGGGCCCGTACCCCAGTGAGAGTCAGTGTGTGTGGGGCCCGTACCCCAGTGAGAGTCAGTGTGTGTGGGGCCCGTACCCCAGTGAGAGTCAGTGTGTGTGGGGCCCGTACCCCAGTGAGAGTCAGTGTGTGTGGGACCCGTACCCCAGTGAGAGTCAGTGTGTGTGGGACCCGTACCCCAGTGAGAGTCAGTGTGTGTGGGGCCCGTACCCCAGTGAGAGTCAGTGTGTGTGGGACCCGTACCCCAGTGAGAGTCAGTGTGTGTGGGGCCCGTACCCCAGTGAGAGTCAGTGTGTGTGGGACCCGTACCCCAGTGAGAGTCAGTGTGTGTGGGACCCGTACCCCAGTGAGAGTCAGTGTGTGTGGGACCCGTACCCCAGTGAGAGTCAGTGTGTGTGGGACCCGTACCCCAGTGAGAGTCAGTGTGTGTGGGACCCGTACCCCAGTGAGAGTCAGTGCGTGTGGGACCCGTACCCCAGTGAGAGTCAGTGTGTGTGTGGGACCCGTACCCCAGTGAGAGTCAGTGTGTGTGGGACCCGTACCCCAGTGAGAGTCAGCGTGTGTGGGACCCGTACCCCAGTGAGAGTCAGTGTGTGTGGGACCCGTACCCCAGTGAGAGTCAGTGTGTGTGGGACCCGTACCCCAGTGAGAGTCAGTGTGTGTGGGATCCGTACCCCAGTGAGAGTCAGTTTGTGTGGGACCCATACCCCAGTGAGAGTCAGTGTGTGTGGGACCCCAGTGAGAGTCAGTGTGTGGGACCCATACCCCAGTGAGAGTCAGTGTGTGTGGGACCCGTACCCCAGTCAGAGTCACTGTGTGTGGGACCCGTACCCCAGTGAGAGTCAGTTTGTGTGGGACCCGTACCCCAGTGAGAGTCAGTGTGTGTGGGACCCGTACCCCAGTGAGAGTCAGTGTGTGTGGGACCCGTACCCCAGTGAGAGTCAGTGTGTGTGGGACCCGTACCCCAGTGAGAGTCAGTGTGTGTGGGCCCGTACCCCAGTGAGAGTCAGTGTGTGTGGGGCCCGTACCCCAGTGAGAGTCAGTGTGTGTGGGACCCGTACCCCAGTGAGAGTCAGTGTGTGTGGGACCCGTTCCCCAGTGAGAGTCAGTGTGTGTGGGACCCGTACCCCAGTCAGAGTCAGTGTGTGTGGGACCCGTACCCCAGTGAGAGTCAGTGTGTGTGGGACCCGTACCCCAGTGAGAGTCAGTGTGTGTGGGACCCGTACCCCAGTGAGAGTCAGTGTGTGTGGGACCCGTACCCCAGTGAGAGTCAGTGTGTGTGGGACCCGTACCCCAGTGAGAGTCAGTGTGTGTGGGACCCGTACCCCAGTGAGAGTCAGTGTGTGTGGGACCCGTACCCCAGTGAGAGTCAGTGTGTGTGGGACCCGTACCCCAGTGAGAGTCAGTGTGTGTGGGACCCGTACCCCAGTGAGAGTCAGTGTGTGTGGGACCCGTACCCCAGTGAGAGTCAGTGTGTGTGGGACCCGTACCCCAGTGAGAGTCAGTGTGTGTGGGACCCGTACCCCAGTGAGAGTCAGTGTGTGTGGGACCCGTACCCCAGTGAGAGTCAGTGTGTGTGGGGCCCGTACCCCAGTGAGAGTCAGTGTATTTGGGGAACTTGTATACGTATATATCTCCATCAATACGTATTATTCTACAATATTAATCTCATTTACAAATGAATTAGATTACATTTATCAATTGAAAAAATTAATATTGATTAAAACTTCCTGTATCAAATGACAACTCTCTCTCCCGCAAATCTCCTTCCCAGTTACAGTCAGACACCGGGCAGCCTGTTCTGTCAGTGGGGATTAACCCTCTATCCCCTCTCTCTCTCTACCAGTTACAGTCAGACAGAATTTTTTGAGGAGGTGATAAAAACGGTTGACGAAGGACGAGCCGTGTATGTCGTCTATATGGATTTCAGTAAGGCGTTTGACAAAGTCCCTCGTGGTAGTTTGGTGTAAAAGGTTAAGGCTCATGGGATACAGGGACAGGTATCTCGATGGGTTGAGAACTGGCTTGCTAAGAGGAGACAGAGAGTAGTGGTGGAGGGGTCCTTTTCTAGCTGGAGGTCTGTCACCAGTGGTGTGCCGCAGGGCTCGGTACTGGGACCGCTTCTCTTTGTAGTGTATATAAATGATTTGGAAGAGGGAGTAGGTGGTGTGATCAGCCAATTTGCTGATGATATGAAGATGGCTGGATTGGCGGGCAGTGAGGAGCAGTGTCTGGCAATACAGCAGGATATTGATAGGCTGGTTGATTGGGCAGATACATGGCAGATGGAATTTAATGCGGATAAATGTGAGGTGATGCATGTTGGAAGGAATAATGCAAGGAGGAGTTACATGATAAAAGGTAGGCCTATAAAGAGTATAGAAATGCAGAGGGACCTGGGAGTGCAAGTGCACCAGTCCTTGAAGGTGGCAACTCAGGTGGAGAAGGTTGTGAAGAAAGCTTATGGTATGTTCGCCTTTATAGGAAGGGGTACAGAATATAAGAGCTGGCGTCTAATGTTGCAGTTGTACAGAACGTTGGTTCGGCCGCATTTGGAGTACTGCGTCCAGTTCTGGTCACCTTACTACCGGAAGGACGTGGAGACTCTGGAGAGAGTGCAGAGGAGGTTTACCAGGGTGTTGCCTGGTATGGAAGGACTGTGGGAAGATTGGGCAAATTGGGGCTGTTCTCCTTTGAAAGGCGGAGAATGAGGGGAGATCTAACAGAGGTATATAAGATTATGGAGGGTATAGATAGAGTGAACAGAGGTAAGCTTGTTCCTAGGTTGGCTACACATATTAGGAGGGGCCACAGGCTTAGGGTGAGGGGGGGCGAGGTACAATTTGGATACTAGAGGGAGGTTTCACACACAGAGAGTGGTGGGGGTATGGAATGCGCTGCCAAGTAAGGTGGCGGAGGCAGGCACGCTGGGCTTGTTTAAGGCTTACTTAGACAGGCACATGAGCGGACGAGAGATGGAGGGATACAGGAGACTGTTCTAAATAAAGATCAAGGGCTTTGGGATGTCCCTGGGAATCAATCGATTCCTACGGACCTTCTAACGTATTTCATGGCTGGCTTGTTTCACTTCTGAGCTTCCGGGGGTTCCGTAAACGCCTGTCTAAGTTTTGCATGTTGATTGATGTCTTTTTTTTTTCACATCCACAGGCGATCCCGTCCGCCTTGTTGTCCAACGAGGGGCATACACGCCGCGTGTGGTGGGTCACGCGGGGGCTGCTCCTGGATGTTTCGAGAGTTGCCTAGTGCTTCACGTCGTTAGTGTGCGCTCGAACTGGACCAGATACTGGGCAACGCGACAGCTCAGTGACTACCACCGATCGCTGGGCAGACACATGGATTTGGGCCGGTGTCCGTGGGGAGTTTGCGCATTCTCCCCGTGCCTGCGTGGGTTTTCTCTCCGGGTGCTCCGGTTTGCCCCCACAGTCGGAAAGACGTGCGGGTTAGGGTGCATTGGGCCGTGCTAAATTCTCCCACGGTGTAACCCGAACAGGCGCCGGAGGGTGGCGATGAGGGGATTTTCACAGGAACTCCATTGCAGTGTCAATGTAACTCTGACTTGTGACTTGTAAATAACCGTCTAAAGTGTAAATTTAAGTGTAATTAGCCGTTCTGGTGCATGGTCTGGGTTGCAGGCGCGTCACCACATGACCTGGTGCAATAATCCAGGGAATTCTAGACATAACAATCTATTAAATGTAGTTAGCAGTGGGGAACAGCAAGCACAATTGTGAATAATTACATTGTTTATACCAAACTCAGAGAAAAACATCAACATCAACACAAATATAGACATCGGGGAGTTAAATCTGCCCAATAATCCAAGCAGCGTCCACCACAGACCCAACCCAGGATAGAGACTGAAACCCAGACCCAACCCAGGATAGACACTGACCCCCAGACCCAACCCAGGATAGACACTGACCCCCAGACCCAACCCAGGATAGACACTGACCCCCAGACCCAACCCAGGATAGAGACTGACCCCAGACCCAACCCAGGATAGAGACTGACCCCCAGACCCAACCCAGGATAGACACTGAACCCCAGACCCAACCCAGGATAGACACTGACCCCCAGACCCAACCCAGGATAGACACTGACCCCCAGACCCAACCCAGGATAGAGACTGACCCCCAGACCCAACCCAGGATAGAGACAGACCCCCAGACCCAACCCAGGATAGAGACTGACCCCCAGACCCAACCCAGGATAGAGACTGAAACCCAGACCCAACCCAGGATAGAGACTGACCCCCAGACCCAACCCAGGATAGAGACTGAAACCCAGACCCAACCCAGGATAGAGACTGACCCCCAGACCCAACCCAGGATAGAGACTGACCCCCAGACCCAACCCAGGATAGAGACTGACCCCCAGACCCAACCCAGGATAGAGACTGACCCCCAGACCCAACCCAGGATACAGACTGACCCCCAGACCCAACCCAGGATAGAGACTGACCCCCACACCCAACCCAGGATAGACACTGACCCCCAGACCCAACCCAGGATAGAGACTGACCCCCAGACCCAACCCAGGATAGAGACTGACCCCCAGACCCAACCCAGGATAGAGACTGACCCCCAGACCCATCCCAGGATAGAGACTGACCCCCAGACCCAACCCAGGATAGAGACTGACCCCCAGACCCAACCCAGGATAGACACTGACCCCCAGACCCAACCCAGGATAGAGACTGACCCCCAGACCCAACCCAGGATAGAGACTGACCCCCAGACCCAACCCAGGACAGAGACTGACCCCCAGACCCAACCCAGGAGAGAGACAGACCCACAGACCCAACCCAGGATAGAGACTGACCCCTAGACCCAACCCAGGATAGAGACTGACCCCCAGACCCAACCCAGGATAGAGACTGACCCCCAGACCCAACCCAGGATAGAGACTGACCCCCAGACCCAACCCAGGATAGAGACTGACCCCCAGACCCAACCCAGGACAGAGACTGACCCCCAGACCCAACCCAGGATAGAGACTGACCCCCACACCGAACCCAGGATAGAGACTGACCCCCAGACCCAACCCAGGATAGAGACTGACCCCCAGACCCAACCCAGGATACAGACTGACCCCCAGACCCAACCCAGGATACAGACTGACCCCCAGACCCAACCCAGGATAGACACTGACCCCCAGACCCAACCCAGGATAGAGACTGACCCCCTGACCGAACCCAGGATAGAGATGACCCCCAGACCCCAACTCAGGATAGAGACTGACCCCCAGACCCAACCCAGGATAGACACTGGCCCCCAGACCCAACCCAGGATAGAGACTGACCCCCAGACCCAACCCAGGATAGAGACTGACCCCCAGACCCAACCCAGGATAGAGACTGACCCCCAGACCCAACCCAGGATAGAGACTGACCCCCAGACCCAACCCAGGATAGAGACTGACCCCCAGACCCAACCCAGGATAGAGACTGAAACCCAGACCCAACCCAGGATAGAGACTGAAACCCAGACCCAACCCAGGGGAGAGACTGACCCCCAGACCCAACCCAGGATAGAGACTGACCCCCAGACCCAACCCAGGATAGAGACTGACCCCCAGACCCAACCCAGGATAGAGACTGACCCCCAGACCCAACACAGGACAGAGACTGACCCCCAAACCCAACCCAGGATAGAGACTGACCCCCAGACCCCACCCAGGATACAGACTGACCCCCAGACCCAACCCAGGATAGAGACTGACCCCCAAACCCAACCCAGGATAGAGTCTGACCCCCAGACCCAACCCAGGATAGAGACTGACCCCCAGACCCAACCCAGGACAGAGACTGACCCCCAGACCCAACCCAGGATAGAGACTGACCCCCAGACACAACCCAGGATAGAGACTGACCCCCAGACCCAACCCAGGATAGAGACTGACCCCCAGACCCAACCCAGGATAGAGACTGACCCCCAGACCCAACCCAGGATAGAGACTGACCCCCAGACCCAACCCAGGATAGAGACTGACCCCCAGACCCAACCCAGGATAGAGACTGACCCCCAGACCCAACCCAGGATAGAGACTGACCCCCAGACCCAACCCAGGATAGAGACTGACCCCCAGACCCAACCCAGGATAGAGACTGACCCCCAGACCCAACCCAGGATAGAGACTGACCCCCCAGACGCAACCCAGGATAGAGACTGACCCCCAGACCCAACCCAGGATAGAGACTGAAACCCAGACCCAACCCAGGGGAGAGACTGACCCCCAGACCCAACCCAGGACAGAGACTGACCCCCAGACCCAACCCAGGATAGAGACTGACCCCCAGACCCAACCCAGGATAGAGACTGACCCCCAGACCCAACCCAGGATAGAGACTGAAACCCAGACCCAACCCAGGATAGAGACTGAAACCCAGACCCAACCCAGGATAGAGACTGACCCCCAGACCCAACCCAGGATAGAGACTGACACCCAGACCCAGCCCAGGATAGAGACTGACCCCCAGACCAAACCCAGGATAGACACTGACCCCCAGATCCAACCCAGGATAGAGACTGACCCCCAGACCCAACCCAGGATAGAGACTGACCCCCAGACCCAGCCCAGGATAGAGACTGACCCCCAGACCCAACCCAGGATAGACACTGACCCCCAGACCCAACCCAGGATAGAGACTGACCCCCAGTCCCAACCCAGGATAGAGACTGACCCCCAGACCCAACCCAGGATAGAGACTGACCCCCACACCCAAACCAGGATAGAGACTGACCCCCACACCCAACCCAGGATAGAGACTGACCCCCGACCCAACCCAGGATAGAGACTGACCCCCAGACCCAACCCAGGATAGAGACTGACCCCCAGACCCAACCCAGGATAGAGACTGACCCCCAGACCCAACCCAGGATAGAGACTGACCCCCAGACCCAACCCAGGATAGAGACTGACCCCAGACCCAACCCAGGATAGAGACTGACCCCCAGACCCAACCCGGGATAGAGACTGACCCCCAGACCCAACCCAGGATAGAGACTGACCCCCAGACCCAACCCAGGATAGAGACTGACCCCCAGACCCAACCCAGGATAGACACTGACCCCCAGACCCAACCCAGGATAGAGACGTACCCCCAGACCCAACCCAGGATAGAGACTGACCCCCAGACCCAACCCAGGATAGAGACTGAAACCCAGACCCAACCCAGGGGAGAGACTGACCCCCAGACCCAACCCAGGATAGAGACTGACCCCCAGACCCAACCCAGGATAGAGACTGACCCCCAGACCCAACCCAGGACAGACACTGACCCCCAGACCCAACCCAGGATAGAGACTGACCCCCAGACCCAACACAGGATAGAGACTGACCCCCAGACCCAACCCAGGACAGAGACTGACCCCCAGACCCAACCCAGGATAGAGACTGACCCCAGACCCAACCCAGGATAGAGACTGACCCCCAGACCCAACCCAGGATAGAGACTGACCCCCAGACCCAACCCAGGATAGACACTGACCCCCAGACCCAACCCAGGATAGACACTGACCCCCAGACCCAACCCAGGATAGAAACTGACCCCCAGACCCAACCCAGGATAGAGACTGACCCCCAGACCCAACCCAGGATAGACACTGACCCCCAGACCCAACACAGGATAGAGACTGACCCCCAGACCCAACACAGGATAGAGACTGAAACCCAGACCCAACCCAGGATAGAGACTGACCCCCAGACACAACCCAGGATAGAGACTGAAACCCAGACCCAACCCAGGATAGAGACTGAAACCCAGACCCAACCCAGGACAGACACTGACCCCCAGACCCAACCCAAGATGGAGAATGACCCCCAGACCCAACCCAGGATAGAGACTGACCCCCAGACCCCACCCAGGATAGACACTGACCCCCAGACCCAACCCAGGATAGAGACTGACCCCCAGACCCAACCCAGGATAGACACTGACCCCCAACCCAACCCAGGATAGAGACTGACCCCCAGACCCAACCCAGGATAGACACTGACCCCCAGACCCAACCCAGGATAGAGACTGAAACCCAGACCCAACCCAGGATAGAGACTGACCCCCAAACCCAACCCAGGATAGAGACTGACCCCCAGACCCAACCCAGGATAGACACTGACCCCCAGACCCAACCCAGGATAGAGACTGATCCCCAGACCCAACCCAGGATAGAGACTGACCCCCAGACCCAACCCAGGATAGAGACTGAAATCCAGACCCAACCCAGGATAGAGACTGACCCCCAGACCCAACCCAGGATAGAGACTGACCCCCAGACCCAACCCAGGATAGAGACTGACACCCAGACCCAACCCAGGACAGACACTGACCCCCAGACCCAACCCAGGATAGAGACTGACCCCCAGACCCAACCCAGGATAGAGACTGACCCCCAGACCCAACCCAGGATAGAGACTGACCACCAGACCCAACCCAGGATAGAGACTGACCCCCAGACCCAACCCAGGATAGAGACTGACCCCCAGACCCAACCCAGGATAGAGACTGACCCCCAGTCCCAACCCAGGATAGAGACTGACCCCCAGACCCAACCCGGGATAGAGACTGACCCCCAGACCCAACCCGGGATAGAGACTGAAACCCAGACCCAACCCAGGATAGAGACTGACCCCCAGACCCAACCCAGGATAGACACTGACCCCCAAACCCAACCCAGGATAGAGACTGACCCCCCAGACCCAACCCAGGATAGAGACTGACCCCCAGACCCAACCCAGGATAGAGACTGACCCCCAGACCCAACCCAGGATAGAGACTGACCCCCCAGACCCAACCCAGGATAGAGACTGACCCCCAGACCCAACACAGGATAGAGACTGAAACCCAGACCCAACCCAGGACAGAGACTGACCCCCAGACCCAACCCAGGATAGAGACTGACCCCCAGACCCAACCCAGGATAGAGACTGACCACCAGACCCAACCCAGGATAGAGACTGACCCCCAGACCCAACCCAGGATAGACACTGACCCCCAGACCCAACCCAGGATAGAGAATGAAACCCAGACCCAACCCAGGATAGAGACTGACCCCCAGACCCAACCCAGGATAGAGACTGACCCCAAACCCAACCCAGGATAGAGACTGACCCCCAGACCCAACCCAGGATAGAGACGTACCCCCAGACCCAACCCAGGATAGAGACTGACCCCCAGACCCAACCCAGGATAGAGACGTACCCCCAGACCCAACCCAGGATAGAGACTGACCCCCAGACCCAACCCAGGATAGAGACTGAAACCCAGACCCAACCCAGGGGAGAGACTGACCCCCAGACCCAACCCAGGATAGAGACTGACCCCCAGACCCAACCCAGGATAGACACTGACCCCCCAGACCCAACCCAGGATAGAGACTGACCCCCAGACCCAACACAGGATAGAGACTGACCCCCAGACCAAACCCAGGACAGAGACTGACCCCCAGACCCAACCCAGGATAGAAACTGACCCCCAGACCCAACCCAGGATAGAGACTGACCCCCAGACCCAACCCAGGATAGAGACTGACCCCCAGACCCAACCCAGGATAGACACTGACCCCCAGACCCAACCCAGGATAGAGACTGAAACCCAGACCCAACCCAGGGTAGAGACTGACCCCCAGACCCAACCCAGGATAGAGACTGACACCCAAACCCAACCCAGGATAGAGACTGACCCCCAGACCCAACCCAGGACAGACACTGACCCCCAGGCCCAACCCAGGATAGAGACTGACCCCCAGACCCAACCCAGGATAGACACTGACCCCCAGACCCAACCCAGGATAGAGACTGACCCCCAGACCCAACCCAGGATAGAGACTGACCCCCAGACCCAACCCAGGACAGACACTGACCCCCAGACCCAACCCAGGATAGAGACTGACCCCCAGACCCAACCCAGGATAGAGACTGACCCCCAGACCCAACCCAGGATAGACAATGACCCCCAGACCCAACCCAGGATAGAGACTGACCCCCAGACCCAACCCAGGATAGAGACTGACCCCCAGACCCAACCAAGGATAGAGACTGACCCCCAGACCCAACCCAGGATAGAGACTGACCCCCAGACCCAACCCAGGATAGAGACTGACCCCCAGACCCAACCCAGGATAGAGACTGACCCCCAGACCCAACCCAGGATAGAGACTGACCCCCAGACCCAACCCAGGATAGAGACTGACCCCCAGACCCAACCCAGGATAGAGACTGACCCCCAGACCCAACCCAGGACAGAGACTGAAACCCAGACCCAACCCAGGATAGAGACTGACCCCCAGACCCAACCCGGGATAGAGACTGACCCCCAGACCCAACCCGGGATAGAGACTGAAACCCAGACCCAACCCAGGGGAGAGACTGACCCCCAGACCCAACCCAGGATAGAGACTGACCCCCAGACCCAACCCAGGATAGAGACTGACCCCCAGACCCAACCCAGGATAGAGACTGACCCCCCAGACCCAACCCAGGATAGAGACTGACCCCCAGACCCAACCCAGGATAGAGACTGACCCCCAGACCCAACCCAGGATAGAGACTGACCCCCAGACCCAACCCAGGATAGACACTGACCCCCAGACCCAACCCAGGATAGAGACTGACCCCCCAGACCCAACCCAGGATAGAGACTGACCCCCAGACCCAACCCAGGATAGAGACTGACCCCCAGACCCAACCCAGGATAGAGACTGACCCCCCAGACCCAACCCAGGATAGAGACTGACCCCCAGACCCAACACAGGATAGAGACTGACCCCCAGACCCAACCCAGGACAGAGACTGACCCCCAGACCCAACCCAGGATAGAGACTGACCCCAGACCCAACCCAGGATAGAGACTGACCCCCAGACCCAACCCAGGATAGAGACTGACCCCCAGACCCAACCCAGGATAGACACTGACCCCCAGACCCAACACAGGATAGACACTGACCCCCAGACCCAACCCAGGATAGACACTGACCCCCAGACCCAACCCAGGATAGAGACTGACCCCCAGACCCAACGCAGGATAGACACTGACCCCCAGACCCAACACAGGATAGAGACTGACCCCCAGACCCAACACAGGATAGAGACTGAAACCCAGACCCAACCCAGGATAGAGACTGACCCCCAGACACAACCCAGGATAGAGACAGAAACCCAGACCCAACCCAGGACAGACACTGACCCCCAGACCCAACCCAAGATGGAGAATGACCCCCAGACCCAACCCAGGATAGAGACTGACCCCCAGGCCCAACCCAGGATAGACACTGACCCCCAGACCCAACCCAGGATAGAGACTGACCCCCAGACCCAACCCAGGATAGACACTGACCCCCAACCCAACCCAGGATAGAGACTGACCCCCAGACCCAACCCAGGATAGACACTGACCCCCAGACCCAACCCAGGATAGAGACTGAAACCCAGACCCAACCCAGGATAGAGACTGACCCCCAGACCCAACCCAGGATAGAGAGTGACCCCCAAACCCAACCCAGGATAGAGACTGACCCCCAGACCCAACCCAGGATAGACACTGACCCCCAGACCCAACCCAGGATAGAGACTGACCCCCAGACCCAACCCAGGATAGACACTGACCCCCAGACCCAACCCGGGATAGAGACTGACCCCCAGACCCAACCCAGGATAGAGACTGACCCCCAGACCCAACCCAGGATAGAGACTGACCCCCAGACCCAACCCAGGATAGACACTGACCCCCAGACCAAACCCAGGATAGAGACGTACCCCCAGACCCAACCCAGGATAGAGACTGACCCCCAGACCCAACCCAGGATAGAGACTGACCCCCAGACCCAACCCAGGATAGAGACTGACCCCCAGACCCAACCCAGGATAGAGACTGACCCCCAGACCCAACCCAGGATAGAGACTGACCCCCAGACCCAACCCAGGATAGAGACTGACCCCCAGACCCAACCCAGGATAGAGACTGACCCCCAGACCCAACCCAGGATAGAGACTGACCCCCAGACCCAACCCGGGATAGAGACTGACCCCCAGACCCAACCCGGGATAGAGACTGAAACCCAGACCCAACCCAGGATAGAGACTGACCCCCAGACCCAACCCAGGATAGACACTGACCCCCAGACCCAACCCAGGATAGAGACTGACCCCCCAGACCCAACCCAGGATAGAGACTGACCCCCAGACCCAACCCAGGATAGAGACTGACCCCCAGACCCAACCCAGGATAGAGACTGACCCCCCAGACCCAACCCAGGATAGAGACTGACCCCCAGACCCAACAGAGGATAGAGACTGAAACCCAGACCCAACCCAGGACAGAGACTGACCCCCAGACCCAACCCAGGATAGAGACTGACCCCCAGACCCAACCCAGGATAGAGACTGACACCCAAACCCAACCCAGGATAGAGACTGACCCCCAGACCCAACCCAGGACAGACACTGACCCCCAGGCCCAACCCAGGATAGAGACTGACCCCCAGACCCAACCCAGGATAGACACTGACCCCCAGACCCAACCCAGGATAGAGACTGACCCCCAGACCCAACCCAGGATAGAGACTGACCCCCAGACCCAACCCAGGACAGACACTGACCCCCAGACCCAACCCAGGATAGAGACTGACCCCCAGACCCAACCCAGGATAGAGACTGACCCCCAGACCCAACCCAGGATAGACACTTACCCCCAGACCCAACCCAGGATAGAGACTGACCCCCAGACCCAACCCAGGATAGAGACTGACCCCCAGACCCAACCAAGGATAGAGACTGACCCCCAGACCCAACCCAGGATAGAGACTGACCCCCAGACCCAACCCAGGATAGAGACTGACCCCCAGACCCAACCCAGGATAGAGACTGACCCCCAGACCCAACCCAGGATAGAGACTGACCCCCAGACCCAACCCAGGATAGAGACTGACCCCCAGACCCAACCCAAGATAGAGACTGACCCCCAGACCCAATCCAGGACAGAGACTGAAACCCAGACCCAACCCAGGATAGAGACTGACCCCCAGACCCAACCCGGGATAGAGACTGACCCCCAGACCCAACCCGGGATAGAGACTGAAACCCAGACCCAACCCAGGGGAGAGACTGACCCCCAGACCCAACCCAGGATAGAGACTGACCCCCAGACCCAACCCAGGATAGAGACTGACCCCCAGACCCAACCCAGGATAGAGACTGACCCCCAGACCCAACCCAGGATAGAGACTGACCCCCCAGACCCAACCCAGGATAGAGACTGACCCCCAGACCCAACCCAGGATAGAGACTGACCCCCAGACCCAACCCAGGATAGAGACTGACCCCCTGACCCAACCCAGGATAGACACTGACCCCCAGACCCAACCCAGGATAGAGACTGACCCCTAGACCCAACCCAGGATAGAGACTGACCCCCAGACCCAACCCAGGATAGAGACTGACCCCCAGACCCAACCCAGGATAGAGACTGACCCCCCAGACCCAACCCAGGATAGAGACTGACCCCCAGCCCCAACACAGGATAGAGACTGACCCCCAGACCCAACCCAGGACAGAGACTGACCCCCAGACCCAACCCAGGATAGAGGCTGACCCCAGACCCAACCCAGGATAGAGACTGACCCCCAGACCCAACCCAGGATAGAGACTGACCCCCAGACCCAACCCAGGATAGACACTGACCCCCAGACCCAACCCAGGATAGACACTGACCCCCAGACCCAACCCAGGATAGACACTGACCCCCAGACCCAACCCAGGATAGAGACTGACCCCCAGACCCAACGCAGGATAGACACTGACCCCCAGACCCAACACAGGATAGAGACTGACCCCCAGACCCAACACAGGATAGAGACTGAAACCCAGACCCAACCCAGGATAGAGACTGACCCCCAGACACAACCCAGGATAGAGACAGAAACCCAGACCCAACCCAGGACAGACACTGACCCCCAGACCCAACCCAAGATGGAGAATGACCCCCAGACCCAACCCAGGATAGAGACTGACCCCCAGGCCCAACCCAGGATAGACACTGACCCCCAGACCCAACCCAGGATAGAGACTGACCCCCAGACCCAACCCAGGATAGACACTGACCCCCAACCCAACCCAGGATAGAGACTGACCCCCAGACCCAATCCAGGATAGACACTGACCCCCAGACCCAACCCAGGATAGAGACTGACCCCCAGACCCAACCCAGGATAGAGAGTGACCCCCAAACCCAACCCAGGATAGAGACTGACCCCCAGACCCAACCCAGGATAGACACTGACCCCCAGACCCAACCCAGGATAGAGACTGACCCCCAGACCCAACCCAGGATAGACACTGACCCCCAGACCCAACCCAGGATACAGACTGACCCCCAGACCCAACCCAGGATAGAGACTGACCCCCAGACCCAACCCAGGATAGAGAATGACCCCCAGACCCAACCCAGGATAGAGACTGACCCCCAGACCCAACCCAGGATAGACACTGACCCCCCAGACCCAACCCAGGATACAGACTGAAACCCAGACCCAACCCAGGATAGAGACTGACCCCCAGACACAACCCAGGATAGAGACTGACCCCCAGACCCAACCCAGGACAGAGACTGACCCCCAGACCCAACCCAGGATAGAGACTGACCCCCAGACCCAACCCAGGATAGAGACTGACCCCCAGACCAAACCCAGGATAGAGACTGACCCCCAGACCCAACCCAGGATAGAGACTGACCCCCAGACCTCAACCCAGGATAGAGACTGACCCCCAGACCCAACCCAGGATAGACACTGACCCCCAGACCCAACCCAGGATAGAGACTGACCCCCAGACCCAACCCAGGATAGAGACTGACCCCCAGACCCAACCCAGGACAGAGAACGACCCCAAGACCCAACCCAGGATAGGGACTGACCCCCAGACCCAACCCAGGATAGAGACTGACCCCCAGACCCAACCCAGGATAGACACTGACCCCCAGACCCAACCCAGGATAGGGACTGACCCCCAGACCCAACCCAGGATAGACACTGACCCCCAGACCCAACCCAGGATAGGGACTGACCCCCAGACCCAACCCAGGATAGGGACTGACCCCCAGACCCAACCCAGGATAGACACTGACCCCCAGACCCAACCCAAGATAGACACTGACCCCCAGACCCAACCCAGGATAGAGACTGACCCCCAGACCCAACCCAGGATAGACACTGACCCCCAGACCCAACCCAGGATAGAGACTGACCCCCAGACCCAACCCAGGACAGAGACTGACCCCCAGACCCAACCCAGGACAGAGACTGACCCCCAGACCCAACCCAGGACAGAGACTGACCCCCAGACCCAACCCAGGATAGAGACTGACCCCCAGACCCAACCCAGGACAGAGACTGACCCCCAGACCCAACCCAGGACAGAGACTGACCCCCAGACCCAACCCAGGATAGAGACTGACCCCCAGACACAACCCAGGACAGAGACTGACCCCCAGACCCAACCCAGGATAGAGACTGACCCCCAGACCCAACCCAGGATAGAGACTGACCCCCAGACACAACCCAGGATAGAGACTGACCCCCAGACCCAACCCAGGAGAGAGACTGACCCCCAGACCCAACCCAGGATAGAGACTGACCCCCAGACCCAACCCAGGATAGAGACTGACCCCCAGACCCAACCCAGGATAGAGACTGACCCCCAGACCCAACCCAGGATAGAGACTGACCCCCAGACCCAACCCAGGATAGACACTGACCCCCAGACCCAACCCAGGATAGAGACTGACCCCCAGACCCAACCCAGGATAGAGACTGACCCCCAGACCCAACCCAGGATAGAGACTGACCCCCAGACCCAACCCAGGATAGAGACTGACCCCCAGACCCAACCCAGGATAGAGACTGAAACCCAGACCCAACCCAGGATAGAGACTGACCCCCAGACCCAACCCAGGATAGAGACTGACCCCCAGACCCAACCCAGGATAGACACTGACCCCCAGACCCAACCCAGGATAGAGACTGACCCCCAGACCCAACCCAGGATAGAGACTGACCCCCAGACCCAACCCAGGATAGAGACTGACCCCCAGACCCAACCCAGGATAGAGACTGACCCCCACACCCAAACCAGGATAGAGACTGACCCCCAGACCCAACCCACGATAGAGACTGATCCCCTGACCCAACCCAGGATAGAGACTGAAACCCAGACCCAACCCAGGATAGAGACTGACCCCCAGACCCAACCCAGGATAGACACTGACCCCCAGACCCAACCCAGGATAGACACTGACCCCCAGACCCAACCCAGGATAGAGACTGACCCCCAGACCCAACCCAGGATAGAGACTGAAACCCAGACCCAACCCAGGGGAGAGACTGACCCCCAGACCCAACCCAGGATAGAGACTGACCCCCAGACCCAACCCAGGATAGAGACTGACCCCCAGACCCAACCCAGGACAGACACTGACCCCCAGACCCAACCCAGGATAGAGACTGACCCCCAGACCCAACCCAGGATAGAGACTGACCCCCAGACCCAACCCAGGATAGACACTGACCCCCAGACCCAACCCAGGATAGAGAGTGACCCCCAGACCCAACCCAGGATAGAGACTGACCCCCAGACCCAACCAAGGATAGAGACTGACCCCCAGACCCAACCCAGGATAGAGACTGACCCCCAGACCCAACCCAGGATAGAGACTGACCCCCAGACCCAACCCGGGATAGAGACTGACCCCCAGACCCAACCCGGGATAGAGACTGAAACCCAGACCCAACCCAGGGGAGAGACTGACCCCCAGAACCCACCCAGGATAGAGACTGACCCCCAGACCCAACCCAGGATAGAGACTGACCCCCCAGACCCAACCCAGGATAGAGACTGACCCCCAGACCCAACCCAGGATAGAGACTGACCCCCAGACCCAACCCAGAATAGAGATTGACCCCAGACCCAACCCAGGATAGAGACTGACCCCCAGGCCCAACCCAGGATAGAGACTGACCCCCAGACCCAACGCAGGATAGACACTGACTCCCAGACCCAACCCAGGATAGACACTTACCCCCAGACCCAACCCAGGATAGACACTGACCCCCAGACCCAACCCAGGATAGAGACTGACCCCCAGACCCAACCCAGGATAGAGACTGACCCCCAGACCCAACCCAGGATAGAGACTGACCCCCAGACCCAACCCAGGATAGAGACTGACCCCCAGACCCAACCCAGGAGAGAGACTGACCCCCAGACCCAACCCAGGATAGAGACTGACCCCCAGACCCAACCCAGGATAGAGACTGACCCCCAGACCCAACACAGGATAGAGACTGACCCCCAGACCCAACACAGGATAGAGACTGAAACCCAGACCCAACCCAGGATAGAGACTGACCCCCAGACACAACCCAGGATAGAGACTGAAACCCAGACCCAACCCAGGATAGAGACTGAAACCCAGACCCAACCCAGGATAGACACTGACCCCCAGACCCAACCCAAGATGGAGAATGACCCCCAGACCCAACCCAGGATAGAGACTGACCCCCAGACCCAACCCAGGATAGAGACTGACCCCCAGACCCAACCCAGGATAGACACTGACCCCCAGACCCAACCCAGGATAGACACTGACCCCCAGACCCAACCCAGGATAGAGACTGACCCCCAGACCCAACCCAGGATAGACACTGACCCCCAGACCCAACCCAGGATACAGACTGACCCCCAGAACCAACCCAGGATAGACACTGACCCCCAGACCCAACCCAGGATAGAGACTGAAACCCAGACCCAACCCAGGATAGACACTGACCCCCAGACCCAACCCAGGATAGACACTGACCCCCAGACCCAACCCAGGATAGACACTGACCCCCAGACCCAACCCAGGATAGAGACTGACCCCCAGACCCAACCCAGGATACAGACTGAAACCCAGACCCAACCCAGGATAGAGACTGACCCCCAGACACAACACAGGATAGAGACTGACCCCCAGACCCAACCCAGGACAGAAACTGACCCCCAGACCCAACCCAGGATAGAGACTGACCCCCAGACCCAACCCAGGATAGAGACTGAAACCCAGACCCAACCCAGGATAGAGACTGACCCCCAGACCCAACCCAGGATAGAGACTGACCCCCAGACCCAACCCAGGATAGAGACTGACCCCCAGACCCAACCCAGGATAGAGACTGACCCCCAGACCTCAACCCAGGATAGAGACTGACCCCCAGACCCAACCCAGGATAGACACTGACCCCCAGACACAACCCAGGATAGAGACTGACCCCCAGACCCAACCCAGGATAGAGACTGACCCCCAGACCCAACCCAGGATAGGGACTGACCCCCAGACCCAACCCAGGATAGAGACTGACCCCCAGACCCAACCCAGGATAGACACTGACCCCCAGACCCAACCCAGGATAGGGACTGACCCCCAGACCCAACCCAGGATAGACACTGACCCCCAGACCCAACCCAGGATAGGGACTGACCCCCAGACCCAACCCAGGATAGGGACTGACCCCCAGACCCAACCCAGGATAGACACTGACCCCCAGACCCAACCCAGGATAGAGACTGACCCCCAGACCCAACCCAGGATAGACACTGACCCCCAGACCCAACCCAGGATAGAGACTGACCCCCAGACCCAACCCAGGACAGAGAATGACCCCCAGACCCAACCCAGGATAGGGACTGACCCCCAGACCCAACCCAGGATAGAGACTGACCCCCAGACCCAACCCAGGATAGACACTGACCCCCAGACCCAACCCAGGATAGGGACTGACCCCCAGACCCAACCCAGGATAGACACTGACCCCCAGACCCTACCCAGGATAGGGACTGACCCCCAGACCCAACCCAGGATAGGGACTGACCCCCAGACCCAACCCAGGATAGAGACTGAACCCCAGACCCAACCCAGGATAGACACTGACCCCCAGACCCAACCCAAGATGGAGAATGACCCCCAGACCCAACCCAGGATAGAGACTGACCCCCAGACCCAACCCAGGATAGAGACTGACCCCCAGACCCAACCCAGGATAGACACTGACCCCCAGACCCAACCCAGGATAGAGACTGACCCCCAGACCCAACCCAGGATAGACACTGACCCCCAGACCCAACCCAGGATACAGACTGACCCCCAGAACCAACCCAGGATAGACACTGACCCCCAGACCCAACCCAGGATAGAGACTGAAACCCAGACCCAACCCAGGATAGACACTGACCCCCAGACCCAACCCAGGATAGACACTGACCCCCAGACCCAACCCAGGATAGACACTGACCCCCAGACCCAACCCAGGATAGAGACTGACCCCCAGACCCAACCCAGGATACAGACTGAAACCCAGACCCAACCCAGGATAGAGACTGACCCCCAGACACAACACAGGATAGAGACTGACCCCCAGACCCAACCCAGGACAGAAACTGACCCCCAGACCCAACCCAGGATAGAGACTGACCCCCAGACCCAACCCAGGATAGAGACTGAAACCCAGACCCAACCCAGGATAGAGACTGACCCCCAGACCCAACCCAGGATAGAGACTGACCCCCAGACCCAACCCAGGATAGAGACTGACCCCCAGACCCAACCCAGGATAGAGACTGACCCCCAGACCTCAACCCAGGATAGAGACTGACCCCCAGACCCAACCCAGGATAGACACTGACCCCCAGACACAACCCAGGATAGAGACTGACCCCCAGACCCAACCCAGGATAGAGACTGACCCCCAGACCCAACCCAGGACAGAGAATGACCCCCAGACCCAACCCAGGATAGGGACTGACCCCCAGACCCAACCCAGGATAGAGACTGACCCCCAGACCCAACCCAGGATAGACACTGACCCCCAGACCCAACCCAGGATAGGGACTGACCCCCAGACCCAACCCAGGATAGACACTGACCCCCAGACCCAACCCAGGATAGGGACTGACCCCCAGACCCAACCCAGGATAGGGACTGACCCCCAGACCCAACCCAGGATAGACACTGACCCCCAGACCCAACCCAGGATAGAGACTGACCCCCAGACCCAACCCAGGATAGACACTGACCCCCAGACCCAACCCAGGATAGAGACTGACCCCCAGACCCAACCCAGGACAGAGAATGACCCCCAGACCCAACCCAGGATAGGGACTGACCCCCAGACCCAACCCAGGATAGAGACTGACCCCCAGACCCAACCCAGGATAGACACTGACCCCCAGACCCAACCCAGGATAGGGACTGACCCCCAGACCCAACCCAGGATAGACACTGACCCCCAGACCCAACCCAGGATAGGGACTGACCCCCAGACCCAACCCAGGATAGGGACTGACCCCCAGACCCAACCCAGGATAGAGACTGAACCCCAGACCCAACACAGGATAGACACTGACCCCCAAACCCAACCCAGGATAGAGACTGACCCCCAGACCCAACCCAAGATAGACACTGACCCCCAGACCCAACCCAGGATAGAGACTGACCCCCAGACCCAACCCAGGATAGAGACTGACCCCCAGACCCAACCCAGGATAGAGACTGACCCCCAGACCCAACCCAGGATAGAGACTGACCCCCAGACCCAACCCAGGACAGAGACTGACCCCCAGACCCAACCCAGGATAGAGACTGACACCCAGACCCAACCCAGGACAGACACTGACCCCCAGACCCAACCCAGGATAGAGACTGACCCCCAGACCCAACCCAGGATAGAGACTGACCCCCAGACCCAACCCAGGATAGAGACTGACCCCCAGACCCAACCCAGGATAGAGACTGACCCCCAGACCCAACCCAGGATACAGACTGAAACCCAGACCCAACCCAGGATAGAGACTGACCCCCAGATCCAACCCGGGATAGAGACTGACCCCCAGACCCAACCCGGGATAGAGACTGACCCCCAGACCCAACCCAGGATAGAGACTGACCCCCAGACCCAACCCAGGATAGAGACTGACGCCCAGACCCAACCCAGGATAGAGACTGACCCCCAGACCCAACCCAGGATAGAGACTGACCCCCAGACCCAACCCAGGATAGAGACTGACCCCCAGACCCAACCCAGGATAGAGACTGACCCCCAGACCCAACCCAGGATAGAGACTGACCCCCAGACCCAACCCAGGATAGAGACTGACCCCCAGACCCAACCCGGGATAGAGACTGACCCCCAGACCCAACCCAGGATAGACACTGACCCCCAGACCCAACCCAGGATAGACACTGACCCCCAGACCCAACCCAGGACGGTCCTGACACAAGAAATCCGCGGACACTTCACTCCGAAGTTTGAGATTCGAGCGGCACAGCGGTTCGTACTGGTGTCTCACAGCCACAGGGACCCGGATTCGATTTCCAGCTCGGGTCACTGTCTGTGTGGTGTCTGCATGTTCTCCCCGTGTTTGCGTGGGTTTCCTCCAGCTGCTCCGCTTTCCTCCCATAGTCGGAAAGATGTGCCAGTTTGGTCCGTTGGCCGTGCAAAGTTTGCCCTTAGTCTCAGGGGATTCATACGAACATAAGAAATAGGAGCAGGAGTAGGCCATCTAGCCCTTCGAGCCTGCCCCGCCATTCAATAAGATCATGGCTGATCTGTCGCTGCTCAGTTCCACTTTCCCGCCCTCTCCCCATAACCCTTAATCCCCTCGCTTATCAAAAACCCATCAACCCGCGTCTTAAAAATATTTAGCGAGGCAGCCTCCACCACTTCAACGGGCAGAGAATTCCAGAGATTCACCACCCTTTGAGTGAAGAAGTTCCTCCTCAACTCCGTTCTAAACCGCCCCCCCTTTATCTTGAGGCTGTGCCCCCTAGTCCTACTATCCTTTCTGAGAGGGAAGAGTCTCTCCACCTCTATCCTATCCATCCCATTCATCATCTTATACGTCTCAATGAGATCTCCCCTCATTCTTCTAAACTCTAACGAGTACAAGCCCAGTTTATTCAGCCTCTCCTCATAGCTCAACCCCCTCAACTCCGGTATCAGCCTAGTAAACCTCCTCTGCACTCCCTCCAAGGCCAAAATATCCTTGCGTAAGTGTGGCGACCAAAACTGCACACAGTACTCGCAGGGTAAATGAGTGGGGTTATGGGGATAGGGCCTGGGTGGGATTGTGGCCAGTGCAGGCTTGATGGGCTGAATGGTCTCCCTCTGCACAGTAGGGTGACATGTCCAGGGATAATACCGAGATTTACCTGTTGGCATTCTTGGTCACACACGGGCAGAGACGAGGGGATGGACACAGACTCTGTCCCTGAGGGCCATTGGCTCGGTGGAAGATCCGAGCTGCTGTGTCCAGCTGCCCTTTCTCAGATCCTGACCATCTCCGTTTTGGCATCTTCACAGACCGTCCACTCTCTCCAGGGTGGTACCAGTGCCCTTAACCCAGCAACATACCAGCTGGAGATCAATTAGCATTCTGCTGCCACCTTCAGGAACATATCAGCTTCTGTACCCAGCCTGGGAATGTTTGATGGGGGACAGTGTAGAGGGAGCTTTACTCTGTATCTAACCCCGTGCTGTACCTGTCCTGGGAGTGTTTGATGGGGGGAACAGTGTAGAGGGAGCTTTACTCTGTATCTAACCCCGTGCTGTACCTGTCCTGGGAGTGTTTGATGGGGGGACAGTGTAGAGGGAGCTTTACTCTGTATCTAACCCCGTGCTGTACCTGTCCTGGGAGTGTTTGATGGGGGGACAGTGTAGAGGGAGCTTTACTCTGTATCTAACCCCATGCTGTACCTGTCCTGGGAGTGTTTGATGGGGGGACAGTGTAGAGGGAGCTTTACTCTGTATCTAACCCCATGCTGTACCTGTCCTGGGAGTGTTTGATGGGGGGGACAGTGTAGAGGGAGCTTTACTCTGTATCTAACCCCGTGCTGTACCTGTCCTGGGAGTGTTTGATGGGGGGAACAGTGTAGAGGGAGCTTTACTCTGTATCTAACCCCGTGCTGTACCTGTCCTGGGAGTGTTTGATGGGGGGACAGTGTAGAGGGAGCTTTACTCTGTATCTAACCCCGTGCTGTACCTGTCCTGGGAGTGTTTGATGGGGGGACAGTGTAGAGGGAGCTTTACTCTGTATCTAACCCCATGCTGTACCTGTCCTGGGAGTGTTTGATGGGGGGGACAGTGTAGAGGGAGCTTTACTCTGTATCTAACCCCGTGCTGTACCTGTCCTGGGAGTGTTTGATTGGGGGACAGTGTAGAGGGAGCTTTACTCTGTATCTAACCCCGTGCTGTACCTGTCCTGGGAGTGTTTGATGGGGGGACAGTGTAGAGGGAGCTTTACTCTGTATCTAACCCCGTGCTGTACCTGTCCTGGGAGTGTTTGATGGGGACAGTGTAGAGGGAGCTTTACTCTGTATCTAACCCCGTGCTGTACCTGTCCCTGGGAGTGTTTGATGGGGGGACAGTGTAGAGGGAGCTTTACTCTGTATCTAACCCCGTGCTGTACCTGTCCTGGTTCCGTTTGATGGGGGGGACAGTGTAGAGGGGGATTTACTCTGTATCTAACCCCGTGCTGTACCTGTCCTGGGAGTGTTTGATGGGGGGACAGTGTAGAGGGAGCTTTACTCTGTATCTAACCCCGTGCTGTACCTGTCCTGGGAGTGTTTGATGGGGGGACAGTGTAGAGGGAGCTTTACTCTGTATCTAACCCCGTGCTGTATCTGTCCTGGGAGTGTTTGATGGGGGGACAGTGTAGAGGGAGCTTTACTCTGTATCTAACCCCGTGCTGTACATGTCCTGGGAGTGTTTGATTGGGGACAGTGTAGAGGGAGCTTTACTCTGTATCTAACCCCGTGCTGTACCTGTCCTGGGAGTGTTTGATTGGGGACAGTGTCGAGGGAGATTTACTCTGTATCTCACCCCGTGCTGTACCTGTCCTGGGAGTGTATGATATATCACAGCTCGGTATGGGCTCCTGCTCTGCCCAAGACTGCAGGAAACTACAAAGGGTCATGGATGTAGCCCAATCCATCACACAAACCAGCCTCCCATCCATTGACTCTGTCTACACTTCCCGCTGCCTCGGGGAAAAGCAGCCAGTATAATTAAGGACCCCACACACCCCGAACATTCTCTCTTCCACCTTCTTCCGTCGGGAAAAAGATACAAAAGTCTGAGGTTACGTACCAACCGACTCAAGAACAGCTTCTTCCCTGCTGCCATTGGACTTTTGAGTGGACCCACCTCGCATTAAGTTGATCTTTCTCTACACCCTAGCTATGACTGTAACACTACATTCTGCACCCTCTCCCTTTCCCTCTCCCTTTTGTACTCTATGCATGGTATTCTTTATCTGTACAACGCACAGGAAACAAGACATTTCACTGTATACCAATGCATGTGACAATAATAAATCAAATCAAGTCAAATCACCAACTGTTGGGTGAAAGGAGATTCTAATTATTGGTCCTGGGGTTCGGGAGATGCAGACTGAAGATTGGGGATTCCTTGGTTTAACCCTCGCTGGGGCCAGGTGATAACAGCACGGGAAACAGGCCGTTCGGCCCAACGAGCCCTCACCGCCATTTGAACATTGTGGGTCCCCTCTTCCACCCCTGATCCTTGTCTAGGCTTACGGCACTCCACATTGGAAACCAGATTGAGGGGAGACTAATTTAGGGACAATTTGTTAACACCAATCAGCCTAAGAGCACATCTTTGGGGTGTGGGAGGAAACCCGAGCACCCGGAGAGAAAGCCCACGCAGGCACGGGGAGAATGCGCAAACTCCCCGCAGACACCGGCCCAAATCCGTGTATCTGCACAGCGATCGGCGACAGTCACTGAGCTGTCCTGGTGGTCTTGTAGCCTTACTGAATGGGCCCAGTGACAAGCTTAGCCAATTCAGGCTATTTGTCAACCCTGTATCAAACACACAGCTTAGGCCTCAACTTTCAACTTAGGCCTCATTCTACAGTCATGATTTGGATGAGGGAACAAAACGTAACATCTCGAAGCTTGCAGATGAGACCACGTTGGGTGGGAGGGTGAACTGTGACGAGGGTGCAGAGCTCCATCAGAATGATGTGGACAGGCTGGGTGAGTGGGCTAGTCAACGGCAGATGCAGTATAATTTGGATAAGTTTGAGGTTATTCACTTTGGAAGCAGAAACAAGAAGGCGGGTTACTGCCTGATTGGCTGTAAATTGGGAGAGGGGAGTGTGCAGAGGGATCTGGGTGTCCGTGTGCACCAGGCACTGAAGGTAAGCGCGTAGGTGCAGCTAATGGCCATGTTGGTCTTCATTGCGAGAGGTTTCCAATACAGGAGCAGGGATCATAGATCATAGAATCATAGAGCCCCTACAGTGCAGGAAGAGGCCCTTCGGCCCATCGAGTCTGCACCGAACACAATCCCACCCAGGCCCTACCCCCATATCCCTACATATTATACCCACTAATCCCCTCTAACCTAAGCATCTCAGGATACTAAGGGGCAATTTCTTAGCACGGCCAATCAACCTAACCCGCACATCTTTGGACTGTGGGAGGAAACCGGAGCACCCGGAGGAAAACCCACGCAGACACGGGGAGAATGTGCAAACTCCACACAGACAGTGACCCGAGGCCGGGAATCGAACCCAGGACCCTGGAGCTGTGAAGCAGCAGTGCTGACCCACTGTGCTACCGCGATGTGTTGTTGCAATTATACAGGGGCCTTGGGGAGGCCACACCTAGAGTATTGTGCGCGGTTTTGGTTTCCTTTTCTGAGGAAGGGTGTTCTTGATCTCGAGGGAGTTCAGCGAAGGTTTACCAGGCTGATTCCAGGGATGGTGGGACTGATGTGTGAGGAGAGATTGACCAGGTTAGGATTGTCTTCACTGAAGTTCAGATGAATAAGGAGGGGAATCTCATAGAGACTTATAAAATTCTAACAGGGTAGATGCAGGGAGGACATTCCCAATGGTGGGGGGAAGTCCAGAATTAGGGTCTGAGGATTCGGGATAGACCATTTAGGATGGAGATGAGGAGGTATTTCTTCACCTAAAGAGTGGTGAGCCTGTGGAATTCATTACCACAGGATGTAGTTGATGCCAAAACATCTGCAGTTGTAAATGCGCCTAGTTTGGGGGCGTTTAAGAGATTGGTGGATAGGTTTATGGACGAAAAAGGAGTGGTTTAGATTAGTGGGTCAATGTTTTTTTTTTAAAAATAAGACTGGTCGGCGCAACATTGTGGGCCGAAGGGCCTGTTCCGCGCTGTAATGTTCTATGTTCTATGTTCTATTGAATGTATTCAAGGGGTGGCTGGATATAGCTCTTGGGGCAAATGGGGTCAAAGGTTAGGGGGAGAAAGCAGGATTAGGCTATTTGTAATTTATTCCTGGGACATGGGTGTCTCTGGCTGGGGGTCCAGCATTTATTGCCCATCCCTAGTTGCCCCTTGGAGGGCAGTTGAGAGTCAACCACATTGCTGTGTGGCCTCTGGAGTCACATGTAGGCCAGACCAGGTAAGGACGGGCAGATTTGCCCTTCCCTAAAGGGACATTAGTGAACCAGATGGGGTTTTTCCA
>NW_027650361.1:0-22500 GCF_965287045.1 Carcharhinus amblyrhynchos
CCCCCACTCCCCCTCCCCCCTCTCCCCCCCACTCCCCCTCCCCTCCTCCCCACTCCCCCTCCCCCTCCCCCTCCCTCCTCTTTTCCCCCCCCTTTCTCCCCGATGCAGTTCATCAGGGGCTGGGGTTTACCTTCCCGGCCCCACTGCCTCTCTGGCGAGTGTTCACCTTTTCCCCACTCCGCACGGAAAGTGGGGAGACCCCAGGGAACGATCATCGCGTTTCAGCATCAGACCCATCGGAGAAGTAACTGTTAGATCACTGGAGTCCCAGAGCCCGGGGAGGTTGGGGGGGGGGGGGGATGTTTTCCACTTGGCTGGAGTTCTGCCCCATGATCGGGTCAACGGACTGCGTTCCTTTGAAATGAATGAGGTTGCGAGTTGAGCAGTCTTTGTGGAAGGTGAACAAAGAACAGCACAGGAAACAGGCCCTTCAAGCCCATTCTAACACTCAGTGAGCGCCTCATTCAAGTCTTTTCTCGTCAACCTCTCTGTCTACCTCTGGTGGAACTCCGCAATAAAGGGGGTGCAAACTTAGGGAATTACAGGTGCGCCAGATTGAGGGCGATCCAATTCAGGGACAATTTATTGACCCCAATAAGCCTGAAAAGCACGTTTTTGGGGGTGTGGGGGGAAACTGGAGCACCCGGAGGAAACCCACGCAAGCACGGGGAGAATGTGCAAACTGCCCACAGACACCGACCCGAGCCGCAGATCCGACCCGGGTCCCTGTAACTGCACAGCAAACAGTGTTGCCCGTCGGCTGGTCCAGTTTAACGGTACACTAACGCCGTGAAGCACTAGGCAACTCTCAAAGCAACATCCAAGAGCAGCCCTCACACGACCCACCATGTGTGCGCCCCTCATTGGCCAACAAGGTGGACCGAGTCGCCCCATGGATGTGAAAAGGAGACATCAATAGACATACAGCAGGCTACACAAACAGTAATGGAAGATCCCCAGAAGCTCCAACCTAAGTGAGAACATTTGTTCGGGCCCTGGCCACTGGAGATCTGTCCCCCATCGATCTTTCAGCGGCAATCTTTCCAAGAGAACAAGAGCTATCTCACCTTGCTTCGCCACCGTGACTTCCAAAAGGGACGTTTACCCAACAGGTAGGATCAACTTTGGTCTCAGGACCAGCAGCATCTCAGTCATTCGCGGCTGAATGTGTGGAGGGAGGCTGGGGGTGGTTCCATCTATCTCGAAGAGCCAGCGTTTGAGAAGCCTTTTGTCTCTCTCCCACTGACTCTACTGGCAAGGTTGCAGACAGCACCCCCTGTGGCTCCTTTTGCAATTGGCTCTGGACGTTCCCGGGTGTGGTGAGAGTCGATTAGCACCTCTCCCGGTGTAACCGTTACGATGCAGAAGTTAATCCCCTTGACCTAGCTTTGTAATCTGCTGAAAGTGTTGAGGAAGAAATACCCAACGCTCAATTTAAGCAAATAATTAACAAGTTACTTTCTTCAACCAACCAGGAACTTGAACTAAACCAGTAACGTTTTAATTAAAGGATGGTTCGACTGAAATGCTGTTCAAATAAAGATAAGGATCATTCAGTCCCAAAACAGTAATAACAAAAACTTAGTCACTCTCAAAAGTATATATATATATACACAACCAGGTCTGATGGCTTGGAAAAGATTTTTGGAATCTTTCTGTAATTGTCAGCTCTGTGTATGGTTTGACTGAAATGCAGTTCAAATAAAGATAAGGATCATTCAGCACCAAAACAGTAATAACAGAATCTTAGTCACGCTCAAAAATATATATATAAGAACATAAGAAATAGGAGCAGGAGTAGGCCATCTAGCCCTTCGAGCCTGCCCCGCCATTCAATAAGATCATGCTGATCTGTCGTGGCTCAGTTCCACTTTCCCGCCCTCTCTCCATAACCCTTAATCCCCTCTCTTATCAAGAACCCATCAACCTGCTTCTTAAAAATATTTAGCGAGGCAGCCTCCACCACTTCAACGGGCAGAGAATTCCAGAGATTCACCACCCTTTGAGTGAAGAAGTTCCTCCTCAACTCCGTTCTAAACCGCCCCCCCCCTTTATCTTGAGGCTGTGCCCCCTAGTCCTACTGTCTTTTTTGAGCGGGAAGAGTCTCTCCACCTCTATCCTATCCATCCCATTCATCATCTTATACGTCTCAATGAGATCTCCCCTCATTCTTCTAAACTCTAACGAGTACAAGCCTAGTTTATTCAGCCTCTCCTCATAGCTCAATCCCCTCAACTCCGGTATCAGCCTAGTAAACCTCCTCTGCACTCCCTCCAGGGCCAAAATATCCTTGCGCAGGTGCGGCGCCCAAAACTGCACACAGTACTCCAGCTGCGGCCTCACCAATGCCCTATACAGCTGCAGCAAGACCTCCCTACTTTTATATTCAATCCCCCTCGCTATGAAGGCCAGCATCCCATTCGCCTTCCTGACCACCTGCTGCACCTGCAAGCTGGGTTTTTGCGACTCATGCACAAGGACCCCGAGGTCCCTCTGCACCGTCGCCTGCTGCAGTTTTTCGCCACGTAAGTAATAGTCCTTCCTACCATTCTTCCTACCAAAGTGGACCACCTCACACTTGCCAACATTAAATTCCATTTGCCATTTCCTGGCCCATTCGCCCAGCCTATCTAGATCCTTCTGCAGACTATATACACACACAACCAGGTCTGATGGCTTAAAAAAGATTTTTGGAATCTTTCTGTAATTGTCAGCTCTCTGTTTGGTTCAACTGAAATGCTGTTCAAATAAAGACAAGGATCATTCAGTACCAAAACAGTAATAACAGAAACTTAGTCACTCTCAAATATATATGTATATATACATACAACAAGGAATGATGGCTTGGAAAAGATCTTTGGAGTCTTTCTGTAATTGTCAGCTTTCCGTACGGTTCTAATAAAAATGCTGTTCAAATAAAGACAAGGATCATTCAGTCCCAAAACAGTAAAAACAGAATCTTAGTCACTCTCAAAAAAAAAGTACGTACAACCAGGTCTGATGGAAAAGATTTTCGGAGTTCTGCGGTTGTCTGCTGTCTTTCCGACTCTGTATCCTTCTAATCGACGGCTGGATAATTCTCTTAAGAGATATTTAAACTGGCGTGGAAAGCTGCACTGGAGATGAATATTTGCTTTTTGGCTGGCTGCTCTGGAGATGCTCTCCCTTGAAAAGACTGTCGCTTTGGCCTTTCTACCTGTGATGACCTCACAATTTTCTCACCCCGGGATTGGTTTGGTGCTTTAAACACTGTCAAATTCAAACCTGATAGTTTTTTTAAAAAGACACTTAACTATTAAGAGCCTAACAGGCTGGCAGAATGCAAAAGCCTGCTACCAAAGCAATCCTGGTGTTTAGTCCCTTTTTGAAATAAATATTGCAACTTAGAGTCTGCATTTTAGCACAGAATTCAAAAACAGCTTTTCAAAGGGACAATGCACTGTTTCCCTCTCGCATTTTTTTTAATATCTTTATAAACATTCTTTACCCCTTAACCAGCTCAACTTCACAATATAACAAAGTCAACTCTAGAAGGGGGAAATAACTCCCGGGCAGAGGGCTGACACTGTGATCAGGTGACTTGTGGCAGCCATCACCCATCCCCGTCACAAAGTCCAGCTCGAAAAATAAACAGCAATAAATGTGACAATTTTATAAAATAAATTGGTGTTTTGTTTCTGTGTAACGGGGACCCAACGTCCAGTTCTCAAGATTATTAATCTCTGGTTAGAGAGAGCTTACAGAAAGCAGTCGTACAAAAGGACAGGAGGGGTGAACATAGAACCCTACAGTGCAGAAACAGGCCATTCGGCCCATCGAGTCTGCACTGACCACAATCCCACCCAGGCCCTATCCCCATATCCCTACACATTTACCCACTAATCCCGCTAACCTACACATCCCAGGACACCAAGGGGCAATTTTAACATGGCCAATGCTCCCTAACCCGCACATCTTCAGACTGTGGGAGGAAACCAGAGCACCCGGAGGAAACCCACACAGACACGAGGAGAATGTGCAAACTCCACACAGACAGTGACCCGAGCTGGGAATCGAACCCAGGTCCCTGGCGCTGTGAAGCAGCAGTGCTAACCCACTGTGCTACCATGCCGCCGGGTGGGTGGGTGGCCTTGGGACAGCTGAGCGTACAGCCACAGAAGGTAATCAGGAAGGCAATAGAATGCTAGTGTAAAATAGATGGTTACAGTTCTTGTAACTGTCCAGAAGGATGTGGAGGCTTTGGAGAGGGTTACAGAAAAGATTTACCAGGATGTTGCCCCTGGTACGGAGGGCATTAGCTCTGAGGAGAGGTTGGAGAAACTTGGTTTGTTCTCACTGGAGGTTGAGGAGGAGACCTGATAGAAATCTGCAAGATTATGAGGGACAGAGTGGATAGTCAGAAGCTTTTTCCCCCCCAGGGTGAAAGAGTCAATTACTAGGGGGGGGGTGCAGGGTTAAGGGCCATAGAACAGTGCAGGCCCTTCGGCCCTCAATGTTGTGCCGAGCTGTATCCGAACCCAAGATCAGTCTATCCCACTCCCTGTCATTCTGGTGTGCTCCATATCCAATAACCGCTTGAAAGTTCCTAAAGTGTCCGACTATCACAGCAGGCAGTGCATTCCACACCCCAACCACTCTCTGAGTAAAGAATCTCCCTCGGACATCCCTCCTATATCTCCCACCATCAACCTTATAGTTATGCCCCCTAGTAACAGCTACACCCACCCGAGGAAATAGTCTCTGCACATCCACTCCATCAATCCCTCTCATCATCTTATAAACCTCTATTAAGTCGCGTCTCATCCTCCTCTGCTCTAAAGAGAAAAGCCTCAGCTCCCTCAACCTTTCCTCATCAGACCTACCCTCCAAACCAGGCAGCATCCTGGTAAATCTCCTCTGCACTCTCTCCAATGCTTCCACATCCTTCTTATAGTGAGGTGACCAGAACTGCACACAATATTCCAAATGTGGTCTCACCAGGGTCCGGTATAGTAGCAGCATAACCCCACGGCTCTTAAACTCAAACCCCTTGTTAATAAATGCTAACACACTATAAGCCTTCTTCACGGCTCTATCCACTTGAGTGGCAACCTTCAGAGATCTGTGGATATGAACCCCCAAGATCTCTCTGTTCCTTCACATTCCTCAGAACCCTGCCGTTGACCCTGTAATCCGTATTCAAGTTTGTCCTCCCAGAATGAATCACCTCGCACTTATCAGGGTTAAACTCCATCTGCCACTTTTCGGCCCAGCTCTGCATCCTATCAATGTCTCTTTGCAGCCTGCAAGACCCCTCCACCTCATCCACTACTCCACCAATCTTGGTGTCATCAGCAAATTTAGTAACCCACCCTTCAGCCCCCTCTTCCAAGTCATTGATAAAAATCACAAATAGCAGAGGACCCAGCACTGATCCCTGTGGTACACTGCTGGTAACTGGCCTCCAGTCTGAAAATTTTCCCTTTGCCACCACCCTCTGTCTTCTATGAGACAGTGAGAAGTCTCACAACACCAGGTTAAAGTCCAACAGGTTTATTTGGTAGTAAACACCACTAGCTTTCGGGGTTTGTCCCTTCATCAGGTGAGTGGGGAGGTCTGATCACAAACAGGGCATATAAAGGCACACACAGTTTACAGAATACTGATCGGAATGCGAGTCTTTACAGCTAATCATGTCTTAAAGGTGCAGACAATGTGAGTGGAGAGAGGGTTAAGCACAGGTTAAAGAGATGTGTATTGTCTCCAGACAGGACAGTAAGTTGCAAGCTCAGGCAAGTCATGGGGGTTACAGATAGTGAGACGTGAACCCAAGATCCCGGTTGAGACCGTCCTCATGTGTGCGGAACTTGGCTCTCAGTTTCTGTTCAGCGACTCTGCGCTGTCGTGTGTCATGAAGGCCGCCTTGGAGAACGCTTACCCAAAGATCGGAGGCCCGTGAAGTGTTCGCCAACAGGAAGAGAGCAGTCTTGCCTGGAGATTGTCGAGCAGTGTGCGTTCATCCATTGTTGTAGCGTCTGCACGGTCTCTGGAGTTAGAGTTGTGGCTGAGTGCTGGCTACGGTTGTGCTGTTCCAGATGTAACCTAGTAGAGAAAGAGTAGCATATGGAAGAGGCCACTGTCTTCAGATTCCTAAGTTATTCTGGTGTAATCAGATTCAAATCAATATAAAATTGGTTCTCTAGAGGGATAATATGCCGAAATATGTTGTGACAAATTGCACAACCAGTGGACATTATTGAGAAGTTAAGAGGCATGGTCTCTCATTTCCTCCTCCACGTCTCTATTACTATCTGGGGCCCTACAAAAAACTCCTAACAACATGATCGATCCTTTCCTATTTCTAACTTCAGCCCATACCTCCACAGATCCCCCTCAAAATGCCTTTCAGCAACCGTTAAACTATCCTTGATTAACAATGCTATCCCTCCTCTTAACCGCCTTCCCCACTCTTACTGAAACATCTATACCCCGGAACTGCCAACAACCGTTCCCGTCCCTGTTCGAACCATGTCTCTGTAATGGCCAGGCCCCACTGGAGCCAAATTCCAGTTTTACACTGCCAGCCGACAAAAAAAAGACTTAGAAAAAGGTACGGTAAAAATTCCTCTTACCTACAAGCTCTCTTCACAATCACCATTCCCACTGCCCCTCCGGAAAGAGAGAGAGTCAGTGTGTGTGGGACCCGTACCCCAGTGAGAGTCAGTGTGTGTGGGACCTGTACCCCAGTGAGAGTCAGTGTGTGTGGGAGCCGTACCCCAGTGAGAGTCAGTGTGTGTGGGAGCCGTACCCCAGTGAGAGTCAGTGTGTGTGGGACCTGTACCCCAGTGAGAGTCAGTGTGCGTGGGAGCCGTACCCCAGTGAGAGTCAGTGTGTGTGGGACCCGTATCCCAGTGAGAGTCAGTGTGTGTGGGACCCGTACCCCAGTGAGAGTCAGTGTGTGTGGGACCCCAGTGAGAGTCAGTGTGTGTGGGACCCGTACCCCAGTGAGAGTCAGTGTGTGTGGGACCCGTACCCCAGTGAGAGTCAGTGTGTGTGGGACCCGTACCCCAGTGAGAGTCAGTGTGTGTGGGACCCCAGCGAGAGTCAGTGTGTGTGGGACCTGATCCCAGTGAGAGTCAGTGTGTGTGGGACCCCAGTGAGAGTCAGTGTGTGTGTGGGACCCCAGTGAGAGTCAGTGTGTGTGGGACCCCAGTGAGAGTCAGTGTGTGTGTGGGACCCCAGTGAGAGTCAGTGTGTGTGGGACCCGTACCCCAGTGAGAGTCAGTGTGTGTGGGACCCCAGTGAGAGTCAGTGTGTGTGGGACCCGTACCCCAGTGAGAGTCAGTGTGTGTGGGACCCGTACCCCAGTGAGAGTCAGTGTGTGTGGGACCCCAGTGGGAGTCAGTGTGTGTGGGAGCCGTACCCCAGTGGGAGTCAGTGTGTGTGGGAGCTGTACCCCAGTGAGAGTCAGTGTGTGTGGGACCCGTACCCCAGTGAGAGTCAGTGTGTGTGGGACCCGTACCCCAGTGAGAGTCAGTGTGTGTGGGACCCGTACCCCAGTGAGAGTCAGTGTGTGTGGGACCTGTACCCCAGTGAGAGTCAGTGTGTGTGGGACCCGTACCCCAGTGAGAGTCAGTGTGTGTGGGAGCCGTACCCCAGTGAGAGTCAGTGTGTGTGGGACCCGTACCCCAGTGAGAGTCAGTGTGTGTGGGACCCGTACCCCAGTGAGAGTCAGTGTGTGTGGGACCCGTACCCCAGTGAGAGTCAGTGTGTGTGGGAGCCGTACCCCAGTGAGAGTCAGTGTGTGTGGGACCCGTACCCCAGTGAGAGTCAGTGTGAGTGGGACCCGTACCCCAGTGAGAGTCAGTGTGTGTGGGACCCGTACCCCAGTGGGAGTCAGTGTGTGTGGGAGCTGTACCCCAGTGAGAGTCAGTGTGTGTGGGACCCGTACCCCAGTGAGAGTCAGTGTGTGTGGGACCCATACCCCAGTGAGAGTCAGTGTGTGTGGGACCCCAGTGAGAGTCAGTGTGTGTGGGACCCCAGTGAGAGTCAGTGTGTGTGGGACCCGTACCCCCGTGAGAGTCAGTGTGTGTGGGACCCGTACCCCAGTGAGAGTCAGTGTGTGTGGGACCCGTACCCCAGTGAGAGTCAGTGTGTGTGGGACCCGTACCCCAGTGAGAGTCAGTGTGTGTGGGACCCGTATCCCAGTGAGAGTCAGTGTGTGTGGGACCCCAGTGAGAGTCAGTGTGTGTGGGACCCGTACCCCAGTGAGAGTCAGTGTGTGTGGGAGCCGTACCCCAGTGAGAGTCAGTGTGTGTGGGACCCCAGTGAGAGTCAGTGTGTGTGGGAGCCGTACCCCAGTGAGAGTCAGTGTGTGTGGGACCCCAGTGAGAGTCAGTGTGTGTGGGAGCCGTACCCCAGTGAGAGTCAGTGTGTGTGGGACCCGTACCCCAGTGAGAGTCAGTGTGTGTGGGACCCCAGTGAGAGTCAGTGTGTGTGGGAGCCGTACCCCAGTGAGAGTCAGTGTGTGTGGGACCCGTACCCCAGTGAGAGTCAGTGTGTGTGGGACCCGTACCCCAGTGAGAGTCAGTGTGTGTGGGAGCCGTACCCCAGTGAGAGTCAGTGTGTGTGGGACCCGTACCCCAGTGAGAGTCAGTGTGTGTGTGGGACCCCAGTGAGAGTCAGTGTGTGTGGGAGCCGTACCCCAGTGAGAGTCAGTGTGTGTGGGACCCGTACCCCAGTGAGAGTCAGTGTGTGTGGGACCCCAGTGAGAGTGTGTGTGGGACCCGTACCCCAGTGAGAGTCAGTGTGTGTGGGACCCCAGTGAGAGTCAGTGTGTGTGGGACCCGTACCCCAGTGAGAGTCAGTGTGTGTGGGACCCGTACCCCAGTGAGAGTCAGTGTGTGTGGGACCCGTACCCCAGTGAGAGTCAGTGTGTGTGGGACCCGTACCCCAGTGAGAGTCAGTGTGTGTGGGACCCGTACCCCAGTGAGAGTCAGTGTGTGTGGGACCCGTACCCCAGTGAGAGTCAGTGTGTGTGGGACCCGTACCCCAGTGAGAGTCAGTGTGTGGGACCCCAGTGGGAGTCAGTGTGCGTGTGGGACCTGATCCCAGTTAGTGTGCAATGTAACTATATCTCAGGGAGCGTTCTGTTTGTTGTTACTAGTTGGCAGGGCGTTGATGATCAGATAAGGCTGTGATATTTTTAATATTCTTGCCAGAACCTTTTCATCGACTGGGGTGGGATCCTTGCCTTTCGCAGCTGTGCCTTGGCAAGTGACAATCCCTTTTGGTTCACTGACTCAGAGGCATTAGTGGAGAGTCACGGACCCAACCTGCGCAATGGAGCCATCCCATCACCACTGCCCACTGACCCCTCGCAAAACCCAGCACAGTGGGGTTAGCACTGCTCCCTCACGGCGCCAGGGACTCGGCTTCCATTCCCAGCCTCGGGTCACTCTCTGTCTGGAGGCTGCACATTCTCCCCATGTCTGCGTGGGTTTTCTCTGAGTGCTCTGGTTTCCTCCCACTGTCCAAAGATGTGTAGGTTAGGGTGGCTTGGCCGTGCTAAATTGTCCCTTAGTGTCCTGGGATGTGTAGGTTAGGGTGGATTGGCCGTGCTAAATTGTCCCTTAGTGTCCAAAGATGTGTAGGTTAGGGTGGATTGGCCATGCTAAATTGTCCCTTAGTGTCCTGGGATGTGTAGGTTAGGGTGGATTGGCCATGCTACATTGTCCCTTAGTGTCCAAAGATGTGTAGGTTAGGGTGGATTGGCCATGCTACATTGTCCCTTAGTGTCCAAAGATGTGTAGGTTAGGGTGGATTGGCCGTGCTAAATTGTCCCTTAGTGTCCAAAGATGTGTAGGTTAGGGTGGATTGGCCATGCTAAATTGTCCCTTAGTGTCCAAAGATGTGTAGGTTAGGGTGGATTGGCCGTGCTAAATTGTCCCTTAGTGTCCAAAGATGTGTAGGTTAGGGTGGATTGGCCGTGCTAAATTGTCCTTTAGTGTCCAAAGATGTGTAGGTTAGGGTGGATTGGCCGTGCTAAATTGTCCCTTAGTGTCCAAAGATGTGTAGGTTAGGGTGGATTGGCCGTGCTAAATTGTCCCCTTAGTGTCCAAAGATGTGTAGGTTAGGGTGGATTGGCCGTGCTAAATTGTCCCCTTAGTGTCCAAAGATGTGTAGGTTAGGGTGGATTGGCCATGCTAAATTGCCCCTTAGTGTCCAAAGATGTGTAGGTTAGGGTGGATTGGCCATGCTAAATTGCCCCTTAGTGTCCAAAGATGTGTAGGTTAGGGTGGATTGGCCATGCTAAATTGCCCCTTAGTGTCCAAAGATGTGTAGGTTAGGGTGGATTGGCCATGCTAAATTGCCCCTTAGTGTCCAAAGATGTGTAGGTTAGGGTGGATTGGCCATGCTAAATTGCCCCTTAGTGTCCAAAGATGTGTAGGTTAGGGTGGATTGGCCATGCTAAATTGCCCCTTAGTGTCCAAAGATGTGTAGGTTAGGGTGGATTGGCCGTGCTAAATTGCCCCTTAGTGTCCAAAGATGTGTAGGTTAGGGTGGATTGTCCCTCAGTGTAACCCGAACAGGAGTGTGGTGACTCGGGGGATTTTCACAGCAATTTCATTGCAGTGTTAATGTAAGCCTTACTTGTGACACTGACAAATAAACTTTAAAAATGTGAAAATTTACAGGTTGTCAGCTGTCAGTTGAAGGATAAATGTTCGCCTCAGGGACACTGGGGTAAACTGCCACCCTCCCCATCACCCCGGCACTCCTCCCCCCCTCAACCCTCACCTTCCACTTGTGGCTGTGGTGGTGGTTGGGGGGGGGGGTTGGGTTTTCTGTGTCCCCAGCCTGCAGGTCAAACCCAAGACCTGGGGCGTTCTCCCTCAGTCCTGCCGGTGGTGGGGTTCCAATCTCTGGGTCGGCGCTTTAACTGATGGCCCCGGTGTGGGACGCAGGGGGAGAGGACCACCTCCTTCGCAACGCGTGTCTGGAGAGGGATGGGCAAGGAGCGAGTGACTGCCCCTCGGCCGATAAACGATGAGGGGAAATTCAAAGCAGTGCTCGCTAAACTTGAGGGTGGCGCACATTGACGGAGGACAGTATGGAGTCATAGAGGTTTACAACATGGAAACGGGCCCTTCAGCCCAACTTGTCCATGCTCACCCTTTTTCTTAAACCCCCCAAGCTAATCCCAGCTGCCCGCGTTGGGCCCATATCTCTCTATACCCATCGTACCCATGTAACTCTCTAAAGACAAAATTGTACCCGCCTCTACTCGTTCCAGACACTCACCACCCTCTGGGTGAAACAAATTGCCCCTCTGGACCCTCTCTCCCCTTCAACCTAGTTTTAGACTCCCCTACCTTTGGGGGAAAAGATATTGATTATCTCGCTAATCTGAGCCCTTCATTATTTTATAGACCTCTATAAGATCACCCCCTCTACGCTCCAGAGAAAAAAGTCCCAGTCTATCCAGCCTCTCCCCAATCCATCAAGTCCTGGTAACATCCTAGTAAATCTTTTCCGCACTCTTTCTAGTTTAATAAGATCCTTTCTATAATAGGGTGACCAGAACTCTACACAAGTGTGGCCTTCCCAATGTCTTGTACAACTTCAACAAGACGTCCCCAACTCCTGTATTCTGACCCATGAAACAAAGCTTGCCGAATGCCTTCTTCCCCACTCTGTGACCCCACTTCCAAGGAGCTATGAACCTGTCCCCCCTCGATCTCTCTGCTCTGTAACTCTCCCCAACGCCCGACCATTTTGTTGTTTCGAACGTAGGTTCGCCCGCATTTGGAGTACTGCGTCCAGTTCTGGTCACCTTACTACCGGAAGGACGTGGAGACCCTGGAGAGAGTGCAGAGGAGGTTTACCAGGATGCTGCCTGGTTTGTACAGACTGGGTTACGAGGAGAGATTGGAAAAACTGGGGCTATTTTCCTTAGAAAGACAGAGAGTGAGGGGAGATCTAATAGAGGGGTATAAGATTATGAAGGGTATAGATAGAGTAAACAGTGGTAAGCTTTTTCCTAGGTTGGATACAAAAATTACAAGGGGCTACGGGCTTGGGGCGAGGTATAACACGGATATTAGAGGGAGGTTTTCCACACAGAGGGTAGTGGGGGTATGGAATGCTCTGCCAAGTAAGGTGGTGGAGGCAGGCATGCTGGCGTTGTTTAAGGTTTACTTAGACAGGCACATGAGCGGGATGGAGATGGAGGGATATAGGAGGCTGTTTTAAATAAGGTTTAGGAGTCTTGGGACGTCCCTGGGAATCGATGGATTCCTATGGACCTTCCAACATATTTTCTGGCTCACTTATTTCTCTTGGGGATTCCCTTGACTGTGTGTATAAGGATGTGCACGTTATTGATGTTTTTCTCTTTTAATCCACAGGCGATTCGGTCCGCCTTGTTGTCCAACGAGGGGCGTACACGGGGTGGGTCGTACGAGGGCTGCTCTTGGATGTTTCGAGAGTAGCCTAGTGCTTCACGTGGTTAGTGTGTACGCTTAAACTGGACCCACTGACGGGCAACACGACAGCTCAGTGACTATCGCTGATTGCTGGGCAGACACATGGATTTGGGTCGGTGTCTGTGGGGAGTTTGCACATTCTCCCCGTGCCTGCGTGGGTTTTCTCCGGGTGCTCCGGTTTCTTCCCACACCCCCAAAAAAATGTGCTCTTAGGCTGATTGGTGTAACAAATTGTCACTAAATTAGTCTCCCCCTTAATCTGGTTTCCAATGTGGAGTGCCATAAGCGTAGACAAGGGTCATGGGTGGAGAGGGGACTCACAATGTTACAATGGCACATTTTTTGGGGGTGTGGGAGGAAACCAGAGCATCCGGAGAAAACCCACGCAGGCACGGGGAGAATGCGCAAACTCCCGCGGACACCGGCCCAAATCCACGTGTCTGCGCAGCAAACAGTGATAGTCAACTGAGCTGTGGTGTTGTCAAGAGGCTTGAGGCCTACATCAGCTTCAATCGAGCGAGCTCAAACGCAGGGAGGCCTGAAGGTAACTCCCTCTCGTCTTGAAACCTCCTTCGATCGAGGGAAAGGTGGAGTGACTCATCTCCACAAACCGATTGGGCCTGCCTGTCCCCTCTCCGCCCTTCACTGAGTCATTCTAGGTCAAATATAGTCCGCGGGCCTTCAGTTAACAGGATACAGGCCTAGGCATGAGTTGTTGACAAAAAAAAAATCTACACAATTGGGGATTGACATTCAGGGTGGGAGGGGTGGGGGTGGAAATAATCCAGTCCCTTCACTTGCACAAGAGCCATGGGAGGCAAATGGGTGGGGCGTTTTATTCTAACGTTCAAATCTCCAAATCAGGAAATGCGACATTGAGAAATCGGAGCAGGAGGGCCATTTGGCACATCGAGCCTGCACCGGCAACAATCCCACCCGGGCCTTAGCCCGCTAACTCCACATAATTCACCCCACTAATCCCTCTAACCTACACATCCCGGGACACTAAGGGACAATTTAGCACGGCCAATCCACCCTAACCTACACATCTTTGGACACTAAGGGACAATTTAGCACGGCCAATCCACCCTAACCTACACATCTTTGGACACTAAGGGACAATTTAGCACGGCCAATCCACCCTAACCTACACATCTTTGGACACTAAGGGACAATTTAGCACGGCCAATCCACCCTAACCTACACATCTTTGGACACTAAGGGACAATTTAGCACGGCCAATCCCCCCTAACCTACACATCTTTGGACACTAAGGGACAATTTAGCATGGCCAATCCACCCTAACCTACACATCTTTGGACACTAAGGGGCAATTTAGCACGGCCAATCCACCCTAACCTACACATCTTTGGACACTAAGGGGCAATTTAGCATGGCCAATCCACCCTAACCTGCACATCTTTGGACACTAAGGGACAATTTAGCACGGCCAATCCACCCTAACCTACACATCTTTGGACACTAAGGGACAATTTAGCATGGCCAATCCACCCTAACCTACACATCTTTGGACACTAAGGGGCAATTTAGCACGGCCAATCCACCCTAACCTACACATCTTTGGACACTAAGGGGCAATTTAGCATGGCCAATCCACCCTAACCTGCACATCTTTGGACACTAAGGGACAATTTAGCACGGCCAATCCACCCTAACCTACACATCTTTGGACACTAAGGGACAATTTAGCATGGCCAATCCACCCTAACCTACACATCTTTGGACACTAAGGGGCAATTTAGCACGGCCAATCCACCCTAACCTACACATCTTTGGACACTAAGGGGCAATTTAGCATGGCCAATCCACCCTAACCTGCACATCTTTGGACACTAAGGGACAATTTAGCACGGCCAATCCACCCTAACCTACACATCTTTGGACTGTGAGAGGAAACTGGAGCACCCGGACAAAACCCACGCAGACACGGGGAGAACGTGCAGACTTCCCATAACCCCATGACAGACAGTGACCCAAACCGGGAATTGAACTCGGGTCCCTGGAACAGTGAGGCAGCAGTGCTAACCCACTGTACCACCATGATATGCATTCCCCACATCTGCTACGACTCTCACCAACTTTTACCGATGCCCCATAGAAAGCATCCTTTCTGGGTTGTATCACAGCTCGGTCTGGGCTCCTGCTCTGCCCAAGACCACAAGGAACTACAAAAGGGTGGTGAATGTAGCCCCCAATCCCATCACACAAACCAGCCTCCCATCCATTGACTCCGTCTACACTTCCCGCTGCCTCGGGAAAAAGCAGCCGGGATAATCAAGGACCCCCCCCCACACACACACCCCGGACATTCTCTCTCCCACCTTCTTCCATCGGGAAAAAGATACAAAAGTCTGAGGTCCCGTACCGACCGACTCAAGAACAGCTTCTTCCCTGCTGCTGTCAGACTTTTGAATGGACCTACCTCGCATTAAGTTGATCTTTCTCTACACCCTCGCTGTGACTGTAACACTACATTCTGCACCCTCTCCTTTCCTTCTCTATGAATGGTATGCTTTGTCTGTATAGCGCGCAAGAAACAATACTTTTCACTGTATCACAATACATGTGACAATAATAAATCAAATCAAAATAAAATGAAAGACATGGTCATCACTGGCTAGTCCAGCATTTATTCCCCATCCCTAGCTGTCCTTGGAGGGGCAGTTGAGAATCAACCACATTGCTTTGTTATTGGACATCAGTCAGTCCCCGTGTGTAGGGTATGTACACCCACAGTGCTGTTAGGGAGGGAGTTCCAGGATTGTTACTGGACATCAGTCAGTCCCCGTGTGTGGGGTAGGTACACCCACAGTGCTGTTAGGGAGGGAGTTCCGGGATTGTTATTGGACATCAGTCAGTCCCCGTGTGTGGGGTAGGTACACCCACAGTGCTGTTAGGGAGGGAGTTCCAGGATTGTTACTGGACATCAGTCAGTCCCCGTGTGTGGGGTAGGTACACCCACAGTGCTGTTAGGGAGGGAGTTCCGGGATTGTTATTGGACAATGAGTCAGTCCCCATGGGAGTCGCATTCACCCAGGCAAGTGGAGATTGTTGTTGGAGAGGCCCACTCATCCAGGCAAGTGGAGATTGTTGTTGGAGCTGCACTCATCCAGGCAAGTGGAGATTGTTGTTGGAGAGGCACTCATCCAGGCAAGTGGAGACTGTTGTTGGAGCCGCACTCATCCAGGCAAGTGGAGATTGTTGTTGGAGAGGCACTCATCCAGGCAAGTGGAGATTGTTGTTGGAGAGGCGCACTCATCCAGGCAAGTGGAGATTGTTGTTGGAGAGGCACTCATCCAGGCAAGTGGAAATTGTTGTTGGAGCCGCACTCATCCAGGCAAGTGGAGATTGTTGTTGGAGAGGCGCACTCATCCAGGCAAGGGGAGATTGTTGTTGGAGAGGCGCACTCATCCAGGCAAGTGGAGATTGTTGTTGGAGCCACACTCATCTAGGCAAGTGGAGATTGTTGTTGGAGAGGCCCACTCATCCAGGCAAGTGGAGATTGTTGTTTGAGAGGCACTCATCCAGGCAAGTGGAGATTGTTGTTGGAGCTGCACTCATCCAGGCAAGTGGAGATTGTTGTTGGAGAGGCACTCATCCAGGCAAGTGGAGATTGTTGTTGGAGCCGCACTCATCCAGGCAAGTGGAGATTGTTGTTGGAGAGGCACACTCATCCAGGCAAGTGGAGACTGTTGTTGGAGAGGCGCACTCATCCAGGCAAGTGGAGATTGTTGTTGGAGAGGCGCACTCATCCAGGCAAGTGGAGATTGTTGTTGGAGAGGCACTCATCCAGGCAAGTGGAAATTGTTGTTGGAGCCACACTCATCCAGGCAAGTGGAGATTGTTGTTGGAGAGGCGCACTCATCCAGGCAAGTGGAGATTGTTGTTGGAGAGGCACACTCATCCAGGCAAGTGGAGATTGTTGTTGGAGAGGCACACTCATCCAGGCAAGTGGAGATTGTTGTTGGAGAGGCGCACTCATCCAGGCGAATGGAGATTGTTCCATCACACTCCTGACTTGCGTCCCTTGTAGATGGTGGACAGGCTTTGGGCGGGGAGGGGGCAGTCAGGAGGTGAGTTCCTCTCCGCAGGATTCCCAGCCTCTGATCTGCTCTGGTAGCCACGGTGCGGAGATGGCTGGGGACCCCCTGTCGAGTCTGACTGATGGATGAATCATCGAGCCCCCCCAGGGTTCGATCCCCTCTCTACCCACAGCCGCCCGCGAGGCCATCGCCAATGGGGTAATACAATGAGTAACGATGTCAGAAACACCAGCGGATTGGCAAACCAGTTCTGGATTAGGTGTCGAAAGGGGCGTAAGTCAGCCAACGAGAATGGAGAACCTGTCGGCTGGTTTTAATACCAATCATTACTGGGTTCATTCATGCATTCCACACTATAATTGTTTAGGTGGGAGGCCCATCATTCCCCAAGCGTTCCCTCTCTCACCTCCCCGAGGGTGTAACTGGGCGCAGTGCCAGGCCAGTTAGCCAACATTCTCTCTCCCGCCCCTGCAGGCTCATTTCCAAACCACCCACCCACACCCAGATTGGTGGCAGCAACAGTGGGAGAGGATTAATATTCAGGTGGTGAAACTGGGGAAGAGGGAACAAGGAGAGACAGGTTGCAACAGACGGGGAGTATTGCACAGACGGGGGGGGGGGAGCTTTTCAACAGAAGAGAGATGGGGAGGATGCGCGTGCGAAAAGTTTAAAGCTTACCGATTCTGTTACATTAACACAAGTGACTGTGAAATCCCCCCCTCGTTGTCACACGCCTGTTCGGGCGACACTGAGGGAGGATTTGGCACCGTAACCCACACGTCGTTCGGACTGTGGGAGGAAACCGGAGCACCCGGAGGAAACCCACGCAGACACGGGGAGAATGTGCAGACTCCGCACAGACAGTGACCCGAGGCCGGGAATCGAACCCGGGTCCCTGGCGCTGTGAGGCAGCAGCGCTAACCCACTGTGAAATTGTGTGTGTGTATGTGTGTCTCTGTGTGTGTGTGTGAGTATGTGTGTGTCTGTGTAAATATCAGTGTGCGTGTTTGTGTGTGTGAGAGAAGAGTAAAGCTCCCTCTACACTGTCCCCCCCAACAAACACTCCCAGGACAGGTACAGCACGGGGTTAGATACAGAGTAAAGCTCCCTCTACACTGTCCCCCCATCAAACACTCCCAGGACAGGTACAGCACGGGGTTAGATACAGAGTAAAGCTCCCTCTACACTGTCCCCCCATCAAACACTCCCAGGACAGGTACAGCACGGGGTTAGATACAGAGTAAAGCTCCCTCTACACTGTCCCCCCATCAAACACTCCCAGGACAGGTACAGCACGGGGTTAGATACAGAGTAAAGCTCCCTCTACACTGTCCCCTCCATCAAACACTCCCAGGGCAGGTACAGCACGGGGTTAGATACAGAGTAAAGCTCCCTCTACACTGTCCCCCCCATCAAACACTCCCAGGACAGGGACAGCACGGGGTTAGATACAGAGTAAAGCTCCCTCTACACTGTCCCCCCATCAAACACTCCCAGGACAGGTACAGCACGGGGTTAGATACAGAGTAAAGCTCCCTCTACACTGTCCCCACTTCAAACACTCCCAGGACAGGGACAGCACGGGGTTAGATACAGAGTAAAGCTCCCTCTACACTGTCCCCATCAAACATTCCCAGGACAGGTACAGCACGGGGTTAGATACAGAGTAAAGCTCCCTCTACACTGTCCCCCCATCAAACACTCCCAGGACAGGTACAGCACGGGGTTAGATACAGAGTAAAGCTCCCTCTACACTGTCCCCATCAAACATTCCCAGGACAGGTACAGCGCAGGGTTAGATACAGAGTAAAGCTCCCTCTACACTGTCCCCATCAAACACTCCCAGGACAGGTACAGCACGGGGTTAGATACAGAGTAAAGCTCCCTCTACACTGTCCCCCCATCAAACACTCCCAGGACAGGTACAGCACGGGGTTAGATACAGAGTAAAGCTCCCTCTACACTGTCCCCCCATCAAACACTCCCAGGACAGGTACAGCACGGGGTTAGATACAGAGTAAAGCTCCCTCTACACTGTCCCCCATCCATCACTCCCGGGACAGGTACAGCACGGGGTTAGATACAGAGTAAAGCTCCCTCTACACTGTCCCCCCCATCAAACACTCCCAGGACAGGTACAGCACGGGGTTAGATACAGAGTAAAGCTCCCTCTACACTGTCCCCATCAAACACTCCCAGGACAGGTACAGCACGGGGTTAGATACAGAGTAAAGCTCCCTCTACACTGTCCCCCCATCAAACACTCCCAGGACAGGTACAGCACGGGGTTAGATACAGAGTAAAGCTCCCTCTACATTGTCCCCCCATCAAACACTCCCAGGACAGGTACAGCACGGGGTTAGATACAGAGTAAAGCTCCCTCTACACTGTCCCCCCATCAAACACTCCCAGGACAGGTACAGCACGGGGTTAGATACAGAGTAAAGCTCCCTCTACACTGTCCCCCATCCATCACTCCCGGGACAGGTACAGCACGGGGTTAGATACAGAGTAAAGCTCCCTCTACATTGTCCCCCCATCAAACGCTCCCAGGACAGGTACAGCACGGGGTTAGATACAGAGTAAAGCTCCCTCTACACTGTCCCCCCATCAAACACTCCCAGGACAGGTACAGCACGGGGTTAGATACAGAGTAAAGCTCCCTCTACACTGTCTCCCCATCAAACACTCCCAGGACAGGTACAGCACGGGGTTAGATACAGAGTAAAGCTCCCTCTACACTGTCCCCATCAAACATTCCCAGGACAGGTACAGCGCAGGGTTAGATACAGAGTAAAGCTCCCTCTACACTGTCCCCATCAAACACTCCCAGGACAGGTACAGCACGGGGTTAGATACAGAGTAAAGCTCCCTCTACACTATCCCCCCCATCAAACACTCCCAGGACAGGTACAGCACGGGGTTAGATACAGAGTAAAGCTCCCTCTACACTGTCCCCCATCAAACACTCCCAGGACAGGTACAGCACGGGGTTAGATACAGAGTAAAGCTCCCTCTACACTGTCCCCCCCATCAAACACTCCCAGGACAGGTACAGCACGGGGTTAGATACAGAGTAAAGCTCCCTCTACACTGTCCCCCATCAAACACTCCCAGGACAGGTACAGCACGGGGTTAGATACAGAGTAAAGCTCCCTCTACACTGTCCCCCATCCCGGGACAGGTACAGCACGGGGTTAGATATAAACAGGTTCCTCCTGTTTGTAATTTCCCTGTGCCTCGAAATTATTTTCACCTCTGTCATACCACACCCTGAGACTTCTCCATCCCACATCCCCATTCTCTGCTTTACGACACAGCTGAGAATCTCCAGCAATTGCTCGAACCCTCCTCTGCACTGTCCCCAGAGCTGTACTGAAATTCCTGTGGCCAGAACTGCAGCTAATTCAGACTAATTCAGACCAACAAGTTCTGCTCCGACACCTTGGGAATTTCCGTCCTGCCTGCGTTAGGGACCTGCGTACGTTGACACCAACATCTATCTCACCACCTTCCCAGCTGAATGGAATCCCACTTGTTGCGTGCGTCCGTTCCAGCTCCCTGAACTCGCTTCCCTGCACTTCTCCACCTCTGGATCCATCAGCCACAATCCCGCCGTCCCTATCCACACAAACCCTTACAGAAGGAGGGCCGTTCGGCCCATCACCTCGGTACTGACCACAATCCCACCCAGGCACTATCCCCGTAACCTCATGCATTTACCCGAGGTAGCTCCCCAACGCAATTTAGCACGGCCAATCCACCCTAACCTACACATCTTTGGACACTAAGGGACAATTTAGCACGGCCAATCCACCCTAACCTACACATCTTTGGACACTAAGGGACAATTTAGCACGGCCAATCCACCCTAACCTACACATCTTTGGACACTAAGGGACAATTTAGCATGGCCAATCCACCCTAACCTACACATCTTTGGACATTAAGGGGCAATTTAGCATGGCCAATCCACCCAACCTACACATCTTTGGACATTAAGGGGCAATTTAGCATGGCCAATCCACCCTAACCTACACATCTTTGGACATTAAGGGGCAATTTAGCATGGCCAATCCACCCTAACCTGCACATCTTTGGACACTAAGGGGCAATTTAGCATGGCCAATCCACCCTAACCTGCACATCTTTGGACACTAAGGGACAATTTAGCATGGCCAATCCACCCTAACCTACACATCTTTGGACACTAAGGGACAATTTAGCACGGCCAATCCACCCTAACCTACACATCTTTGGACACTAAGGGACAATTTAGCATGGCCAATCCACCCTAACCTGCACATCTTTGGACACTAAGGGACAATTTAGCATGGCCAATCCACCCTAACCTACACATCTTTGGACACTAAGGGACAATTTAGCATGGCCAATCCACCCTAACCTGCACATCTTTGGACACTAAGGGACAATTTAGCATGGCCAATCCACCCTAACCTACACATCTTTGGACACTAAGGGACAATTTAGCATGGCCAATCCACCCTAACCTACACATCTTTGGACATTAAGGGACAATTTAGCATGGCCAATCCACCCTAACCTACACATCTTTGGACACTAAGGGACAATTTAGCATGGCCAATCCACCCTAACCTACACATCTTTGGACACTAAGGGACAATTTAGCATGGCCAATCCACCCTAACCTGCACATCTTTGGACACTAAGGGACAATTTAGCATGGCCAATCCACCCTAACCTACACATCTTTGGACACTAAGGGACAATTTAGCACGGCCAATCCACCCTAACCTACACATCTTTGGACATTAAGGGACAATTTAGCATGGCCAATCCACCCTAACCTACACATCTTTGGACACTAAGGGACAATTTAGCATGGCCAATCCACCCTAACCTACACATCTTTGGACACTAAGGGGCAATTTAGCACGGCCAATCCACCCAACCTACACATCTTTGGACATTAAGGGACAATTTAGCATGGCCAATCCACCCTAACCTACACATCTTTGGACATTAAGGGACAATTTAGCACGGCCAATCCACCCTAACCTACACATCTTTGGATACTAAGGAGCAATTTAGCCCGACCAATCTGCTCAATCAGTGTTTCGGACTGTGGGAGGAAACCGGAGCACCCGGAGGAAACCCACGCAGACACGGGGAGAACGTGCAGGCTCCACACAGACAGTGACCCGAGGACGGGAATGAACCCGGGTCGCTGGCGCTGTGAGGCAGCAGCGCTGACCCCGCTGTGCTGGCTACGTCAACTGTCTGATGTTGGATCTTCCAGCTGTCCCCTGCTCACCACACCAGTGTTCCCTGCAAATTTCCCAAGCTTGCCACCCTCCCCACCATCATCACCAAACCTCCCCACACAGAACCCCCACAGTGCAGGAGCAAGTCATTCGGCCCCTCGAGTCTGCACCAACAACAATCCCACCCATGCCCCCGTCCCCCGTAACCCCACATATTCACCCTGCTAATCCCATTGGCACTAAGGGACAATTTAGCACGGCCAATGGGCTGGCACAGTGGGGTTAGCGCTGCTGCCTCACGGCGCCAGGGACCCGGGTTCCAGTCCCAGCCTCGGGTCACTGACTGTGCGGAGTCTGCACATGCTCCCCGTGTCTGCGTGGGTTTCCTCCGGGTGCTCCAGTTTCCTCCCACAGTCCAAAGATGTGTAGGTTAGGGTGGATTGGCCATGCTAAATTGTCCCTTAGTGTCCAAAGATGTGTAGGTTAGGGTGGATTGGCCATGCTAAATTGCCCCTTAGTGTCCAAAGATGTGCAGGTTAGGGTGGATTGGCCGTGCTAAATTGCCCCTTAGTGTCCAAAGATGTGTAGGTTAGGGTGGATTGGCCGTGCTAAATTGTCCCTTAGTGTCCAAAGATGTGTAGGTTAGGGTGGATTGGCCATGCTAAATTGCCTCTTAGTGTCCAAAGATGTGTAGGTTAGGGTGGATTGGCCGTGCTAAATTGC